>NC_088857.1:32930363-33230363 GCF_963853765.1 Magallana gigas | reverse complement strand
TTCTTCCGAGGTTCACACCAATTTTATGTATATTCGCTGCGCCATCTTGACGTCAAAATTCAATAAACCGTCTCAGTCAGATTTCAATTGCTTGGTAAATATCATTGTCTCAAGCCACGGGTTTTGTGTCACAAAACCCGTGGCTTGAGACGATGGGTAAATATTTAAGTACTCTCTTCGTATTTCAACTCGAAAACTAGTAAAACTTACACATTAAAAGTTAGTCATAATAAATAGCAAAATGAACATACATAATCTTATTTCTTTTTATCAAGAATTGTAGGTGTAACATAAACAACACTTAAAATGAAGATAAACGTTTAAGGTTTTTTTAACTCCGAGTTTGTGCCTGCGCTGGGTACCCCGAACACCGACTTGTTTATGTACTATCATTAACAAACTATTCATTATTTTGTGATATTACTTTGCTCAATTATTAGGTTAGGATTTTTCAATGTTCAGCCAATTTTTATGCCCCCCCCCCCTTCGAAGAAGGGAGGGCATATTGCTTTGCTGCTGTCTGTCGGTCGGTTGGTCTGTTGGTTTACCAACAGTTCCGTTCATTTTCTTTGCAGAGGATAAACATATTGAAATGAAATTTAGTTTACAGGTTTATCATGATAATGTCTAGGTCAAGTTCGATATTGGGTACGATCGAGCCATTTTCGACAGAGTTATGGCCCTTGGACGTAGAAAAATTCTAGTTTTTTGCAGTTTCCGCTCATTTTCTTCGCAGAGGATGGACATATTGAAATGAAATTTGGTATACAGGTTTATCATGATAATATCTAGATCAAGTTCGATATTGGGTACGATCGAGCCATTTTCGACAGAGTTATGGCCCTTGGACGTAGAAAACATCTAGTTTTTTGCAGTTTCCGCTCATTTTCTTCGCAAAGGATGAACATATTGAAATGAAATTTAGTATACAGGTTTATAATGATAATATCTAGGTCGAGTTCGATATTGGGTACGGTCGAGCCATTTTCGACAGAGTTATGGCCCTTGGACGTAGAAAAATTCTAGTTTTTTGCAGTTTCCGCTCATTTTCTTCGCAGAGGATGAACATATTAAAAAGAAATTTGGTATACAGGTTTATCATGATAATATCTAAGTCAAGTTTGATATTGGGTACGATCGAGCCATTTTCGACAGAGTTATGGCCCTTGGACATAGAAAAATTCTAGTTTTTTGCAGTTTCCGTTCATTTTCTTTTCAGAGGATGAACATATTGAAATGAAATTTGGTACCCAGGTTTATCATGATAATATCTAGGTCAAGTTTGATATTGGGTATGATAGAGCAATTTTCGACAGAGTTATGGCCCTTGGACTTAGAAAAATTCGAGTTATTTAAGTTTACGTTCATTTTCTTTGTGGATGTTTCCAAGGGAGGGGGGCAGAAGTGTTTCACAAACATCTCTTGTCTTTTTAAATTTGCCACTTAGAAAGATAGGTATTTGTGTTGTTTCAATAATTTCCGAACAACCCTCGTAAATACACATTTATAAATGCTTTTGAAATTTCTTATTTTAAAAATTTCGTACAACGTCTGTCATTTATTTCTTATATCAAAAAACCCTACCGATTTATTTTTTTTCGAAATAAAGTACTCCCCTTCAGCATCCGGTGTATATTTCACTGAGTAAACGTGTGGAAAATAAAAAAAGGGTTACTTATACAGTATCGCTAGAAACACAGATTTATAATAACATCTACAATAATAATGTATTTTCTCCTCTATTTCTTTAAAAATTCGATTATAGTTCATACAGTTTTGAACTGACAAGCCATCGAGTAAAACGACTTTCGAGTACGAGTACACGCACTCGTTTTTCCCAGCTGAACAGAAAAAGGCTCGTCACCTCTCATTGCCTCTGTTACCTTTGTCACCAATAGAATATAGTTGTAAACATTGTTACTGGATGAAATTAAACCATCCAGTGAAAAGAAAATTAACAGTTTTGTCATAGGTTATGTTACTTTTGTCACCAGAAAACAGTGCCTTGTCACTGGTTACAAATGAAATGGGGTAAAAGTCAGGACTATAATTTCTGGCCATATCTAACAATTGCTTGAACAATTGTATTACACAGGTACAATCTATTCAGCAGATAAATTATTCCCATTCTCTTGTAATATACTATCGTTTAAACCTTTATTTAACATGTTTAAGTAGGCAATCGATAGAAATCAAAATTTATATATATCATATGATAGTTCAGAATTCAAACATCAACTAAAGGCATAAAAAAATTACCAAAAAATTCCATTTTTATAATGGCTTGTCGTATATTTAATATGATTTATTTTTAATTTTTTAAAAATAAATTATAACATTATTTTACCATTTGGTCTCGTCCTAGAGTCAAAACCCCCACCCCGGGGGACATGAAATTAACGATTTTGGTAGAGGGCTTCCTTGTCTACATAATTATAATTATTATGATAATCATAAATTCAGTCTATATTACCAGTGATTACAGATGTGTGGGAGAGGAAAAGAAGATTTTGTGAAAAATGGTAAAGCGTTGATCATTTTTGGCTTAATATCTGTAAGGCCCCTATGAAGTAAAAGTCATGAAAGTTACAATTCAGAATTTTTTGAAATTGAGAGGGTGCAAAACTATATTCTTAACTTCTTGATAGCAAGAGTCAAAGCAACAAAATGAAATTATGCTAACTTCTCCAAACCTCATGCGGAAGGGTTTGTCTTATTTTGTGCCTTTGAATAAATTTTGATTGGTTAATATGTATGAATTATTCAATGTACATGTAAAATACATACTCGCCTATGGTTACGTTACGAATTATCAAGGGTACGATTTTCTATGCTACCGCTGCATTTTTAATGGCGCCGTCCGTCAGATCAACAAAAGAAGTTTGATCTTTGACTGATTCTGTGATTGTAATGTTTACTTTAAGCGTTGGTTGGAATTTCATCGCATATTGGTTAAGCCTAATGAGTGATTGAAGCACAGGTACATCTCATATTATTTGCTATGTAAACGAAATCATGATTGCCTTGAAAATTTTCATTATAGCCTTGAACTGCTGAATTACTGGGAGCACGAGCACTGAGATTTAATATGTATAATTTGTATGTGCATTTATCAGTTTATAAGAACGATTTTTTTTAAACATGCATAAAAAACTTCCAGCGCCCGTGACTCGGAGAAACCGTTACATGTTTCAAATTCATAGACAAATGAATCATTTAAAAGCAGCTTTAAATATGAAGTATTTTGCATAAATTGCCTCATGCTTCTATAAATTCAGATCCATATTTTGGTATACAATAATGCATTTTTAACATTTTTTGCTAATTTTCTCATTGTAAGGTAACAAAAAAAAACAATTATAATGTAAAAATGTGCACAAATCATCAATGAAATTTTCACTTTTCCTATGCGACAAGATATACATCTTATGTGCCAACTTTATTTGTACAATGAACAATTCTTCTGGCTTCAAATCAGTTCTTCAATCTTGTCACCTACCATTTCTCACAAATGCTTTGTTACATCTTGTTATCAACACATATAGTTGTACCCAAAACTGACATAACAATGCACTGGTGAGAAATGGTACTGATGTGCAAGAACTGGTCGCTTTGGAGTCAAGTGAAGTCGTACCTAAACAGACTCATGATCTCTTATTCCGGTTGTAAACAATGATATTTGAATTTTAATTACATTAAAAGATGAACTAAGAAGCTTAGGTTTTTATATAATGAAGATATTATGGAAATCATTGATAATTTAATATCTTCACACAAACTTTCTCCTATGAGTTTGCCAAATAGTTTCCTAATATATATATCAACATTTAATAGACAATTTCTGCTTCAAGCAATCTTATCTTAAAAAAATAATTATATTTATAAATTTGTTATTTCTTCTCACTTGTTGAAGGCATGCATAATAATATAACTGAAGTCAATTATTGCTCCGGCTACTGTAGATTCCTTATTTTACACAAGTACTTAATTCCGCAATTTAGCCGTTTTCAATCAAATTGCAAGGACATAAAATCGTGAATGCCGAATATTTATTAAAGTTTCATGTAGTTTACATGTACATATGTCTATTAAATAAAAGCGAGATTTTAAAATGTGTGAGATGGGTTTCTCGCGATTTTACACGGATATATTTTCCTCATGTTTAAATAGGAATCTACAGTATTTGATTACACGTCTGTTTGGGTACAAGGCAGTTTGGGTACAAGTTGATTGTAATTCATCACTTGCCTTAGTATTTTGTGATTTTAAACTTCTTTTTTTACAAGTTGATTGTAATTCATCGCTTGCCTTAGTATTTTGTGATTTTAAACTTCTTTTTTTTCAAATGCTTATTTTTGTTAAAGACTTTGTCCTTGTTGTCACTGTTTTAAAAGTCCAGTACAGACCACAATGATTAGCTATCACAAGATCTATATGAGCCCTGTGCAGTCCAGCAACCTGCAGTCTCAGCTGTGTGGGCTGTGGAAGAAACAGAAGTTGTGTGATGCTGTCATCAAGTCAGACAAAATGTCTGTAATGGTAAGGTGCCTCCTCTTACAGCAGCTTTGAGGAATCAATGAAAATTTATTCATATTTATTGTTTTAGAATATTTACCGTATTTAAGTTAGAATTAACTTTTGAATGTGTTTATATCGGTCAAGTAATGTCATGCCCATACTAGCACTAGCTATAGTTTCCGAGTTAAACATTTCCTCACTTTTTGTTGATTTTTAAAAATAAAAACGCATACCTGTCAATGGAAAACAATTGAAATCAGTACATGTGTGTGGCAAAAGCTGTAAAAATCTTTCTAATGATATAAATTCACAGGAGCAAAAATATGTTTCTTACAGGGATTTAGTCTTTTGAAAATCTGGCCCCGAGGCCATAAAACTTAGACGAGCTCACATTTGATCTCAGTCTCGCTTTTACAAAAGGAAAATATAGTGGGAAAGTGAGACTGAGATCAAAAGTAAGCTCGTCTAAGTTTTATGGCACCAGGGCCAGACGTCAGGAATTTTTGAGACTCTTCATCTAATTGATCTTTTTTGATGACAGCAAGTGACTTTTTCAAAGATAAATAATTATTATAGAAAATAATGCATGACTTAGTTTATCCATTGATTTAACGGGTTGAATAATATTATGATGTTGAGAAGTAATTTCTTCTGGTTTCAGGCACACAGATTGGTTCTAGCTGCTTCCTGTCCCATGCTACAGTCAATGGAAAATTATTCATTTGGATCTTTGTTAGAAATCCGAGTAGAATCCGACATGACAAAGGAATCTGTGATGGCTTTCCTTCAATATCTTTATGAAGGTTACCTTATGTTGACAGAAGAAAACTACATTTATGTTGAAAATTTGGCTCGCTCAATGCATATTGACAGTATAGTTAGTTGTTGCAAAGACTTTAGCAAGAGCATATTGTCATCACGCTCTAAAAATCATGGACGTACTGACAAGGCTGACTTCAAGCATGTTCGAAAAACAAACTTATTGACAGTGGTATTAGATTCTTCACAGAAACAGCCATATGAAAGTTGTGACAGTGATTTTTCAAAAAGCTTAAAACAGCCATCATCTGATCATTGTAGCAGTGAAAGTATTACTTTTAAGCAAGTATCTCCACTTTGTGCGACCCAGTCACAGGGTGGTGGAATGGGAGGTACTGTGTTAAAACAAGGTCCTTCCACATCTGATCAATCAGAGTCATATCTAACTTCTTCTAACATGGTGTCCGCTAATGTTAACACAAAAAAAGCCTCAGGTGAAGGAGTGATTTTCTTTGCCAATGCAAATTTTAAGGAAGGTAGCTCCACTTCTTTGAGCTCTACAGGGCCTCGACCTGTTCCGTCGTCTAGGCATGGCAGTCAATTGAATGGATGTCCCCTTGCTCGTATTATCTCTAATGATCATTCACCGCAGACGATTGAGTCATCCAATTCTGAGCTTGGGAAAAAGACAAAACAAGCTGAACCTTATCCTGTTTTGTTAAAGCAAGTCCCAAAGCCACATAAGTTCCTCTCTGGTGATTCCTCTAGAGTGAGTGAATCATGTGCTGGCATTGACCAGAACAATGAACAACCAGTTCTCAGTCCGAGTTCATCTATACAGCAGATAGATATCCATTTAAATGAGTCTTCAAAAGAATCTATTGAAAAATCAAACAGGTGTAGTATTTAAACATAGTGTAAAAAATTCTTAATACCTAATTATTATGAGTCTTGCTGTGATTATATTAGGTACATAAGAACTTCAATATGTTTTAAGTACTGTACATGTATCAATTTGTAGTTTGTAACCAAATGGATTTTCTTGGCATATTGTCTGTATGTAGAATTGTAGATAATTTTAGTTTTTTGATTTATCAAATAAGTTGATAACAATAGTCTTTATTTTTAGTCAGACACACACTTCTGCCAGGAGCAGTGCTATGAGTACCAAACCAAGTGCTGAGGCGGACCACAGTACTGTTAAAATGGAACTGGAAGACAGCATCATCCATACAGATGAGGGGATGTTTTTGTCATCAGCACAGAGAGGTGAAACCCAAACAAGTCAGCCACATAATTTTCTCTCTGGTGATTTCTCTAGAGTGAGTGAATCATGTGCTGGCATTGACCAGAACAATGAACAACCAGTTCTCAGTCCAAGTTCATCTATACAGCAGCTAGATATCCATCTAAATGAGTCTATTGAAAAATCAAACAGGTGTAGTATTTAAACATAGTGTAAAAAAATTCTTAATACCTAATTATTATGATAGTCTTGCTGTGATTATATTTAGGTACATAAGTTGATAACAATAGTCTTTATTTGTAGTCAGACACACACTTCTGCTAGTAGCAGTGCTATGAGTACCAAACCTAGCGCTGAGGCAGACCACAGTATTGTTAAAATGGAACTGGAAGACAGCATCATCCATACAGATGAGGGGATGTTTTTGTCAACAGCTCAGAGAGATGAAACCCAAACAAGTCAGTCCAGCTCCTTACATGATAAACCCTCAATGTCATCAGAAAGCAGCTCAAGTCAAGATGAAATGTCCTCAAGTTCAGTCAATGCAAAAGGTAAGTTTTGAGATGAGCATTGTAAGGAAGGGGGTTTGCTTTTTAGCTCACTGAGACAAAGTAGAAGGGGGGGGGGCATTGTACTAAAACCCTGGCGTCCGCATCCATACCTTGTTAAAGTTTTTGTTGCAGTTCCTGTATCTTAGATATTACTTGTCCTATCTTCACCAAACTTGCATGGATGATGATCTAGACCTACTTATGTACTTGAAAGACTACTTGAATCTGGGTCATTAATTTCACATACTGGAGGAGGTTAAGGTTTTTGGAGAAGGTTTAAGTTTTTGGAGGATAAAATTGATGACTGTATCTTAGTCATTGTCTTAATTTTACCAAACTTGCATGGATGGTGCGTCTTATGATACTCATACACTGGACAGCCTTGAATGCAAAAGTTTTGAATGCTGAATAAGATTAAGGTTTATGGAGCTGGTTAAAGTTTTTGGAGCAGGTGCCCTTTGATAGACAAATCTTAATTGTTATTGAGCCTTTCCCAAATTTGGATAGATGATGCATTTTGTGATACTGATGCATCCACAGATGTGGATGCTGAAGCTGAGCCATAGGTTTCGGATGCTGCTGGAGGTTTTGTTTTTTGGAGCAGGTCACATGTTTATATAAACTATTGTACCTGTACTAATTAAAAGTGCATGGTTGATTCAACTATATAAATATAAATGAATCACAGAAGTAGCTTCAGATACAGAGAGTGATCTTGATTATCTAGATGCTTAGACAGGTTTAAGATTTTCCCTTCTTGATACTGTCGATTTTACAGAGTGTGATCCGATTTTCAAGATCACCACACTGTGGTTTTCTGATGCCGTATCACCACTCTCTAAAACTGATGATGTAGTAAGCATTAACGTCTGTATTTAAGCGGGTTTTAAAAGAGTTCGTTTCAAAATAGCTTTGTTATATAAGTAAACGTCATACATTTGATTTTAAAAAGACAGTAACTGTTTTGTAATTAAGACTTTTAAATAGACAAGGGTAATAATAAATTTATCATTATAACTGTAAATTTATCCAAAAAGCCGGATCACGTCTCGTTGCCAGGTGCATAACCTTTGGTTTTTTTTACTCCAAGATAGTATGTTGTAATGATGTAATGATGGGAGTTTATCATGATAATGATATATAATTATTTTGTAGCCACATAGATATAATTCATAAACATGTATAAATTTCTAACACGCCCCCTTAAATGGGAAAACATCAGCTGTATATTCAAATCATTATATTTGATTTTTTATTAGGCTTGGAAAAAGTCAAAAGAAGAAATATTGCAGGAAGGGTGTATGTGAGTGGAATGCCAACAGGAATCGACTTTCGAAAAAAAGTAATAGACTACATGGAAAGGAATGGTGCGCGGCGTGGTGAATACCCTATACTCAGAGGACTGCGAAAAAAAGCAGCTCTTCACTTTAAAGTATGCCCCACCACAATAACTAATTTTTGGGCCCAGTATTGTAAAGAAGGATGTGTAAAAACTCCAGTTCGTGTTAATCAAGGAAGAAAAAGGAAATTGTCGCAAGAAGATATTGAGTACATCCAGTTCCTGAAACAATCAAAACCATCAATGCAGTTGTCAGATGTTAGAAATGAATTACTGAAGAAATCAAATTTGAAAAAGACAGTGTGCTTAGCTACTATTTATAGAACACTAGAAGAGTTGAATATGACCAGTAAAAAGAAATCAAAAGAAGAAAGAGAACAGACTATCTCCACAGAATAAAAGCAATTTATTCATCAAACCCAACAAGCAATTGCAATAGGTTAAATGAGTGAACTTGTTATTGGATGGAATATCATATGACTGTGAATATGTTCAGTTTATCACAGAAGATGCAAAAACCTTGTTCTATGAGGGGGAACCTGTCATTCACCAAGGGGATGTTCTGATAGCCGTCAATGCAAAAATTCACTCTCATATGACAGAAAGGGAGCTTTGTAACTTTTTGCCAACACTTGGTGGTTGGTCTTACTTCTTTTTACCCAAAAATTCTCAGTACTAATTACACCCAACCTAACACCAGAGCACACCCAAACTAAACCCCGAGTTTACTTTCAGGATTTACTCTGGGTCTGCTGTATGAAAATTTGCGTCCCATCGGGGTTTACTTTTGGTCCACTTCAGGTTAACTATGGGTTTACTCTGGGTTCACTCTGTTAAACCTGGAGTAACCCTAAAAGTAATCCCAGGGTTTAGTTTGGGTTAACTTTACTTTCTGTTAGGTTGGGTCTGATCGGTACTGCATGTACACAACACTTTTGCATGCTGATCTATAAAAGTTGCAGTGTATGAGGCTTATAAGGAAATAACCTCAGCTGCCACTGTGTCATAAATCAAAAAGATAAAGTACATGTACATTAACCTTTTATTGAATAAACAACATGTTATTTCAGTATTATATGGTTGCGTGATGACATGGACCTTGAACCAGTTTTTTTGTTTCTATGTAGAAATATACTGTCAATTTTGTCTGCTTTGTTGAAAAGTTGCACTACGGTAATTGTTTAATGTTTATATTCTATGCAGATGTAATTGCTGCAATGTTTGTAATGATGATATTACACGTATTTAAAATAAATAGCCAAAATGATTCTGTGTGTTCATTTTTAACAAAACTAAAATAATCATGGTAGTATATTATATTGTATATAGAGTGTTGCCTACTTTATTTAACGTCAAAAAAAAGTATCACTCCACCTGACTTTATGTTGGAGTTTTGTACAATTTGCTAACCACGGCTAAAGATGGAAAGTAGCAAAACTTACCTATTTTGAAGCCATTTTAAAAGGTTTTGTCCACAAATATAAACTACCAAAGACATAAAACAACCTTTGTACTTTTGTCAATTTTTATTTCATAGAAGACAATTTATGGAGAAACCAACACTTTTAAATTGTTACCATAGAAACCTTTAAAAGATTTTATATCATTTTTCTACGTTTTTAACCGGATTGTCTTGAGGAAAAATCTGCATGGTTATTGAAAGGTGAAAATGGCGGGAGGCTGCCGAAAGGGTGCCCCTATATTGTACAGTAACTTCTCCGACAGTTTTCAAGATAGGAAGTTGATGTTTTGCAGATCAACTGGACATATATCTGAGATATGCATATTACTTGGATTGTGATTTTTTAATAATTTATGAAAAAATACCGGCTGTTGAACTTAGTAATTTTCTCGCAGAATATTGCATATAGGGTATTTCATTTATATGGATAGGTATTGTGTATCAATTCAGGGTTGACAAGTGGTTTTATCAATTCACATGCCATATACATTTTATTTCTGAAGATTGACACCCGATAGTATGGTAAAATATCTAAGAAATGGGGAAATTTGAAGGTAATTTTAATATGCTGTATTTAGATAATTTTAGCAATTGTTTTTGTTGGAACTTGTACAGATATGCCTAAATTTTCATAATATATCACAAAACGTTAATTCTGTGCTGTTACTATAGAAATTAAAGATACAAAGTAAGTACCTATACACAAAAATCCTAGCAACGCCGAACGTCAATTATTTTATTGTTGAAAATTTCAGATTTAAAAAAAAGTCGCAACTTAGTTCAGGACATACTTAATTTTTTCTCGCCAATAAATATTGATAACAAATATTTATACTTTTCTTTGTGAATAAAACCCTTTCAAAAATGTCTAAAATTTGAGAATTTACCTAATCATTTACGTCTTTTGCTTTAGACAGAAGACTTTTTAGTGATTGTGGTGTTTTTTCTTATTTTCCCCCTTTTTTGTCCCCAGAATTTCTCAGAGATTACTTGATAGATTTTCCTGAAAGGAGATTGGGGAACAAGATAGCGCAAATGCCTATTTAGTTTAATTAGTCGTAAAAAACAATTTCAATTTTTTTTCATTTATTTTAATAAATATAAATGATATGTTAAAATTATAATACTTTACAAAAGAAAATTTCTATCTATATTCATAAAAAAAGTCCTAACGTTTTGGTTGTATCTAGCCAACATCCTAAAAAAACCTTAGTATTTTAGTTACCTAATGTCTTGTGCTCTAACTACCGAGCCATTTCAGTCACAACAAAGTGTGTCGTTTAAACGCTATATGAGACAATGGCCACAAATTTACGGTCTTGTTTTATTTTTCTAAAACGTTCAATTGTTGAGATACAAAAATGACATTTCAAAAGTAAAGTGGGACTTAGTGGGTCTTCTCTCCACGTTTTTGTTGATTGAAATCGGTTTAATTACCATTAAACCTTATTTAGAATAGGACACAAACATGGAGCTCAGACCCACTCTCTAAAACAAAGGCATTGAAGTTCTAAAAATGCCACTATTTGGAGGCTTTGACACCCCTTTACGTGTGTTAATCAACCTTTTCCAAATATTTAACATACTTAAGAGTTACAAACCGATGTTTTGTTGAATATACATTTTTTTCAATAATTTAAAGAAAAGTTATCAGACAGACAGATATTCTTTATTTCCTCTATGAGTTATCAGATTTGTTGATATTTTAATTTTGCAGTATCTTATCTCTCCTCTTACAGGCATTTTACACGCCTTATTCACCCATCTTCTTTTCGGGGATGATGGACAATGATAATAATACCCCGATGCTATTTTGTTTATTTTCAAAATTTATTTCCGGTCGTACGTTTTTTGCTCCGGAACAAAAAAACAAAAACAACTTGTCTTCGCGAGATCTCAATATAGCGGTAACATTCGAAATTTGTGAGATGATAGACCAATGTATGTACATGTAGATGTGTTTAAATTATTTTGTTTAATTTGTCGTAACTTCCAGTTGTCACTGGAAGAACTTTAAAAAAAAATTCTTCATTTTTAATGAAAAATTTAATGAATATTCAGGTATAAAACTTTTACATTTGTCATCTATACAATGTTATATTTTGACTATTTTAGTTAGCCTGATAAATAATAATATACATAAGATAAATTTTCAAGAATTACAAACTTATTACAAACTTTATTGAGCAATTACAAACTTTATTGAGAAAGTCCGTTTCTGGTCCCAAGACAAAAAAACCCCTTGCTCTTGTATGGATATGTTTAATTTGAATCGGCGTAACTTTTGCTCGTCGCAAGAAGACTTCAAAAAACTCTGTAAATTTCCTTTACCGTAAATATCATATCCAATTTTCTTTTAATTTTTTTTTTCTACATGAAAAAGGCAATTCTTACAGATTCATGCTTGTATATAAGAACGGAAAATCTTTTTGTTGCTAGCAAAAAAGTCTATAGTTATTCAGTTATTTGTTGTTATTTCCATGAAAAAACATGAATAGAATGCCTGGGTAAGCCTTGGTACAAAAAGGGATATGTATATGGAGAAAGTTAGCAAGTTAATTGCATGTTATACTCAGTTTAGTCACATCGAACACGCTTACGAAAATGTAAATCACCTGACATGCGTAGTACAGAGGAGTATACGTAACATGTAATCGACAAAATTATCAATTAGTCATCAATACTTACAATAAAAGAAAAGTTCCAAGCTATTAACACAGATGAACTCTTTTTTGAAAAATATCAAAATCATTGTTTTGTAATTTATTTTACATTAAGATTGATAAAAAGGGCTGCTGACATGTTAGTGTGAAGAGATCATCCTTTTGTCAGAAAGGCAACATTCTTATTGTCTGTTACATATTAAGGATATCCAGATAGACTGCAATGTATTAATTAGTGGTTCGCAGGCACGTGCTATTGTTTTATGAAGTTGGGAAGGGGGGGGTATCCTAATCCATGAGAAGGAGGGGATAGTTCTAAACCAATGTTGGATTATGCAGCGGATGAATAAAAATATTAAACGTTCTAAGTGGCACCTTACTAAAATGATATTATCATTAAGGGCAGCGTATGAACACTGTATTGAACATATGGGTTAATGACGTGTACGAATAATCCACGGTACGATTTCACTTGCTACCGCTGCATTTTCAATGGCGCTGTCCATCATCAACGATCAGCGAAAGAAGTTTGGCTGACTGTTTTCCCATGTTTACTTACAGCATCGATAAGGATTCCACTGAATGTTATGTTTGAAAGAGCACAGGTATGGTTCTTGTTATTTACCTATCCACGAGAACATGCATGACTGCAATTTTCTTTATTTAAAATGAAGAAAAACCTGCAACATTTTTTTCATTGTTATATGCAACACAGGGGCTCGATTGTAGGATAGTTGAGTTCTTTATTATATATTATATGTTCCCTAAAATAAAAATGATATAGCCAAACATTGGTTATATCATGTGTTTATTTCTGTGTATTGTAATAAAAACATGCACTGAAAACCCCTGTTTTGGTTTTCAGTTTAATCATCTTTGTCTTTAGGATCATGCAGGTGTCACTACAGTATCAAATTTTACTATATATTCTTACCAAAATTGCGCAACTTTAGATACAAATTAAATTTCAAAACAAACTTTTGAGAAAAATCATCTTGACATCTTTTTAAACAACACTTTATTTACAATTTTCTAGCAAAATACACGCGTGCATCTAGCAAGGTGTGAGACTTTATTTACCTCGAAGTTACACATGTGCTTGAAAATCAAGCCCAGGCCTTTTCACCCTCCTCCGGAAACAACACGCATCAAAAATTCAAATGACCTCGCATTATTACAAAACTGGGATAGTATGTTAGACCTCTTACGCATTGTTTTTCAGCTCATAAAAAAATCAGCTCCTGTCCCGTGCGGAAATGGCCCAAATTCAAAGGGGAATACGGGATTAATAGAATCATTCATTATTACGAGTGTGGGATAGTGAAATTGCACCGAGGGGACAAGATTCACAGTTTTTGCCTCGTCCTAGACCGTGAATCTTGGCCCCGAGGTGGAATTTCACTATCCCACACGAGTATATAATGAATGATTATTTTTCTCGCATTATATTACCTTAAAAAATGATGTTTGACAACTTTCTGTTATGACGTTCAAAAGATTACTTTCAATTTTTCCCTCCGCGTGCTTCAAATAGTGCAAGTCAAAATGAGAGCATACGACAGTTTTTTAAATTAAAAATAGATAAATTGTAATTAATTAAACAACACAATTACTTAATGGATAATCTCAATGCACCATTTTGCATTTCCCTACAGCAGACGTTTGTTTACGTTTTAAAACAGCGTAGTAATACACAGTGTAAGACAGAAAAATCTCACACTGCTGTCTCACACCGAACAAACCAATCTCACACTGGTGATAATGCGAGAATTATTTTGCTCAGCCATGTTTTGACGTGAACCTTCAGTAAAATACTGTTATGACACCTATATAGTAAAGAAATCCATTATCTGGCAATCGAGCCCCTGTGGTGTGCAACCAGCAACAGTAACTCAACACTTTTTACATTATGTTAATATGAGAAGCAATATTTGGGTATTGAATGTAGATCATGTGACTTGGAATTTTTAGTCAGAGATTCCTCAAATGGTCAAACCCAAGCTTTTGTTAGGTATTATCTGCCAGAGACTTTTTCCTGCACATGACATAATCAATCGTCTGTACTGTTAAGTGATGCTTTGACAGCTTTGTTACGATGTCGACCTATGAACATGATTTCACAGTTATCCTAAAACAATATCATTTATCCTCGTAATTGATGTTTTATTGTGAAAAATAGATTGAATAAAATTTTGTATTAAAATAAATATATAGTTTTAATAGAGCTTATCTTCATGCCTAATAAACATGTTTTCATTACGATACTAAATGTGTTTAAGCAGTAAACTTTAGTTTGTGTACATAGAAAAAATAGTGACCCAGATTATTCATGCACTACTTTGACCTCATGAACCAATCTGATGTTACTAGGCATAAATACAGCAAATTGCTTAAACACTGTTATAAAAGGGGAAATGTTTGTAAGTGTAACTATTAATACATGAATGCAAGTCCATTGGGTCACGATAATCCCAAGATTTCTTTTTTCATACAGCTGCAAAAAATGAAGATACAATTGATAAGCTGGTAACTTAATAGAAATAAATTAGGAATGTGATTGATAATCAGTTGTTAATTGTACCTGGATGTATGGGTCATCCTGCGCATACCTCAACCAACGTTTGCACCATAAAACATTTACAAACAAAATAATTTTTTTTTTTTATATTTTTTTTTTAGATTTTGTCCATCTGTTACTTTTAAGTCTACCAGAGGACACAATGATAAGCTATCACAAGATCTACATGAGCCCTGTGCAGTCCAGCAACCTGCAGTCTCAGCTGTGTGCACTGTGGAAGAAGCAAAAGTTTTGTGATGCTGTCATCAAGTCAGACAACATTTCTGTAATGGTAAGTTTGAGGAATCCGAATGAAAATAAAATCTTTTATTTTGTATACCCTACTATAAGTTACTATGCATTTGTGATAGTGTCTTTTTTAGTCTCAGAATTCCCACACTTCTTTTTGAAGTAGCAACCTATTGGGTTAACCATTCCACTCAGTCAATAGAGCATTGTTTTTAGACCATGAGGTCTTGAGTTTGAGCCAAGATGTGGACATTTTCTTATCCTGTTTCATACCAAAGTCTGTGAAAAATGTGAAATTGAAGATAAAAAAACTTTGAAAAAAAATGTTTTTATAAAAATACAGAAATATTAAAAAAAATATTGTTCTGCTATTAGGATTATTTCATTGACAAGTTAATTTTAACTTTGACTATTTTTAATGTAATGTGGTTTTTAAGGTCAGACGACACGTTCCTCGAGAATCTTTTTTGTATCTCCTCGTAATAAAGAGTTCCAAATAAGTGAATAAAAAATATTAATTTTATAATTATTTTAAAGATGATTAAAATTTAATTGGATGTGGTTATGTGTCTAGATGGCCGAGTGGTTAGAACCGTGGCCGCTCACTGCCAGAAGCGAATAGGTTCTAGAGGTCGTGAGTTCAAACCCCCGCCCCAGCCGAGATAGAGTTCCAATACGTGAATTTTACTGTGCTGTATTTGTATTTATTTTTATATCAGCAATTCAAGTGTATTTTCAAGAAGATTAAATAGGAAATTGCATACTCTAGTATTTTGCAGAAATGCCTGGTAAGGTACCCTAATTTTTTGCAAAAAAGCTTGTCATAATAGTGGTAAACCATCAACAAATTCCTGGAAAAAGTTATATTAAATTGAGGAACGTGTCGTCTGACCTTAAGTGTGGCTTTGCAGCCCAGTGACATATCTTTTATAATTTTAGCTTTTAGTAAAAATCAGAAATAAGACCAGTTTTGAATGCCAATATTATAAATCATTAAATTGAAACCCACTTATATCATACCAAATGGTTCACAGCAATTTCTTCTGGTTTCAGGCACACAGTTTGGTTCTAGCTGCTTCCTGTCCCAAGCTACAGTCAATGGAAGCTTATTCATTTGGATCTTTGTTAGAAATTCGAGTAGATTCTGACATAACAAAGGAATCTGTGATGGCTTTCCTTCAATATCTCTATGAAGGTTACCTCATGTTGACAGAAGAAAACTATTGTCATGTCGAAAAATTGGCTCACTCGATGCATATTGACAGTATAATTAGTTATTGCAAAGACTTTAACCAGAGCATATTGTCATCACGCTCTGATATTCATGAAACCACTGACCAGGCTGATTTTAAGCATGTACGGACAACAAACTTATTGAGGGTACTAGATTCCTCACAAAAAAGACTTCATGAAAGTTCTGTGAACGGTGATTCCTCTAAAAGATTAAAACAGTCATCATCTAATCATTGTAGCAATGAAAGTATTTCAGTCAAGCAAGAATCTCCACTTGGGGTAACCCAGTCACAGGGTGGTGGAATAGGAGGGACTGAGTTGAAACAAGGTCCTTCTGCATCTAATCAATCAGAGTCATACTTAACCTCTTCCAATAAGGTGTCCTTGAATATTAACTCTGAAAAAGCTGCTGCCTCAGGTGATGGAGTGATTTTCTACTCCAACCCAAATTTTAAGGAAGGTAGCTCCACTTCTTTGAACTCTACAGGGCCTCCACATGTTCAGGTGTCAGGTTGTGGCAGTCAATTGAATGGATCTCCACTTCCTCTTACTATCTCTAATGTTCATTCATTGCAGACTGTTCAATCATCCAATTTTGAACTTGGGAAAAAGACACCACAAACTGAACCTTATCCTGTGTTGTTAAAGGAAGTTCGACAATCATCAAGCCCCTTTTCTTGTAATTTAGCTAAAGTCAGTGCTTCATGCGCTGGCATTGACAAGGATGACAAACGACCAATTTCTAGTCAGAGCTTATCTCTACAGCAGCAATTTAAAAAGTCTTCAAGAAAATTTAGAGAAAAATCGGAAAGGTATAGTTTTCTTTGACCATGCTGAAAAATATGTTATGTTACTTTGTATTCAAATGGAGAATAGTTTTATGATAATGTTACTCTATATTTTCAGTCAAACATGCACTTCTACTAGCAACAGTGTTCCAAGTACTGACCCTAGTACTGAGGTGAGCCTCAGTATTGTTAAAATTGAACCGGAAGACAGCATCATCCAAACAGATGAGGGGATGTTTTTGTCAACAGCACAGAGAGATGAAACCCAAACAAGTCAGTCCAGCTGGTTACATGATAACCCATCAATGTCGTCTGAGGAGAATTTGAGTCAAGAAGAAACGTCCTCAAGTTTGACCAGTAGAACAGGTAAGAGTCAACTTTTTCTAATCTGAATGTGCTTGCCACCTTAAGTTGTCAACCTCTACATAGGAAAGTTAACTGAAATCCTGTTTTGCTCATCTGAGCTGAAAGCTCAAGTGAGCTTTTCTGATCACATTTTGTCCATCGTCTGTCCATCCGTCCGTCTGTTTGTCCCTAAACTTTTACATTTTGAACTTCTTTTCTAAAACCACCTGGCCAATTTCTACCAAATTTGGCACAAAGCATCCTTATGGTAAGATGAATATAAATTGCAGAAATGAAAGACCGATCTTTATTCAAAGTGGAGAAAATCTTGAAACGTAGAAAAAGGGGTTGCATTTTTAAAGATCTTCTTCTCAAGAACTACTGATTCAAGTTCAATGAAATTTAGCTTAAATAATCTTTATGGAAAGGAAAATATAAATTGCAAAAAGTATGGGCTAATTCTGTTTCACATTTGAGTAATTTACGAAAATAATGGGGGTCAACCAGTTTATAACCTTGGGTTCGGTATTTCGTATATTGAAAACCAGGTTCTTTGTGCAATCATGTTGGATGCATGATAAATGGGTCAAACTGACAAAGATGAATTGCTTGTTGTGCAACAGTTTACATGCGTAAGAAATATATGAAACATGCAAAATATATATGTGCCAATTTCGTGAAGTAAATTGAGGTTATATATTTCAATGCGTTGACATTTTCACTTGTGACAGTGGTTTTAACTTGTTTCGATTTTTCTTTCATTTTCGTTGATAATGCCTTTTAACTTGAGGGGAACTATCGCCTGTATTTTGGAATTTTTGAACAAATCAAACATAGAATTTGGTAAATCAGACATTGAATTTCATCCTACCATGGGGCCATATGGCACATTGTTTTCCCTTGGACTGAAATGTCACATTTTCATTGGTTAAACATAGCACGTGATTGCCTCATATATCTCTATATTTGTTCTGTGAGAAATAATATTAGGCAATATGGCCGTCATTGGTCAATGCTTCGCTTACTCATTTCGACATTTCATAGTATTTTATACATAAATTGCATGCCGTAAGTTCTTAAAGTATTTGGAGTAGTTGCCCTTTGAAATTCTTTAAAATTAGAGAAGTTGCCCTTAGAATATTGACGTCACATTGTTTTGTCTGGAGCAGAACAAAATGGCAGCGTCGAAATTTGCTCAAATCTCTGCAGAGGAAAGGGAGAAAACATTTAAGATTGAATAGCAACAAAACATTGTAAGTAAACATGGGTGAAGCAAAGATTTTGAAAGTATTTGAAAGGTGAGATTGAAAATTTTGAAGAATTTAAATGAGTTAAATTGGACGAGATGTAAGGCATCTTGTACATGGCTTTGCGTAGATCATCGCTATTTGTGAATAAATATGCCGCTTGATAGTCCTCGAGAAAACAAAACACTTATTAGGGTAGTTACTGACTCACTGCGGAAATATATTGGGTTGATCAATCTCATAGAAGGCTCGGCTTCGCATCGCCATCTGTGAGATTGATCAACCCAATATATTTCCGTAGTGAGTCAGTAACTAACCCTATAAGTAATAATATCATTTGAATGCCTATATAAAGCCATTGTTGCTCAGGTGAGCGATGTGGCCTCATGGGCCTCTTGTTTGTTTGTTCATGTGGCAGTGCCTGTACATCTGTTAACACAATTTTAGTCCAGACTTAAGCTTGGAAACTTCTGTTTTGGTTAATCTGGACATATGTTGAAGGCATTTTGTAAATGTGCACTTCCAATTTTTCATCAGAATTTTTACAATTAAATTATTTTCCCCACCTTTGTTTTTAAAAAAAGTAAGGAAGATTGTCTTTACATATTTTGTTTAGTTCACGGTATACCTGATAATATATTTATTACTTTTATTAAGATACATGTACTTGTTAATTCTTAGTTTATTTTAGTATTGTATAAATCTTTATGCTCAAGAGCAACACTATTGTGATATTATCAAAACCGATTTGGTTGGACTTTTCCGATAGCGTCACGATCAGTTTTGACAGCTGCATCGAGTATAAACAAGACCCGCCCCGTAACCACAAACTTTCTTATTGGTCGATTCAGCTTACCGCTGATTGGCTGCTTGAGGATACTTAATTATGCAGGGCAGTGCAAATTTACCAGGCAAAGAAACAAAACACAGCAACTGTAAATGTATATTTAATCGTGCATCGCTGTTTTAAACATGAAACGTCAACGCCTCTTCTTTGGCGGCACAGATTCTTCTGAAATAAAAAAAAAAAGAGACCAAGAATTGTCAGATTTTGCTATTTTACGCTAGTGTATGAAAGTACTTCTTCCTAATTCTATCAGCAATTGTCGTACGGCACATCTTGTAAACAATAAAAGTTTTCTTAAATTACTTTGTTTAAAATATAAATTTTTGAAGCATTTACTCACCACAGAAGCATGATCCTCTGGGACTTGGAGGCCTTCCTAGTGCGGCTGTTGGAAATCTAACAGAATTTGCCTCCAAGATAGGCCGAGCAGGGTTTCCTAACCTAGCGATGGGGCGTCCGCTGTCGAAATTTTTTTATGATCATTGGAAAAGTTTTGGCAACTAATTCGATATTCTCCGGAACTTTGCCTTGAAAATATTTTTCTATTTTCGCTGTGTCGATGTTAACAAGGCCCGATCTTGGTACGTAGTTTCCATTCGATGTCTTCAGTAGATATTTTTCTTTATCACTATTTATCAAATGTCCTCTTATCTTCTGGCTAAAAGAATTTTTGACAGAATCGACGGCCTTCTGCTTCATCTCTTAATCCAACGTTTTCTCTCTCAAAGTTTTCTCAAGTCGTTTTAGATGATCATTCGCACCTTCTAGGATAGACTTCTCTTCCGGGTGTTTACTTACATCCCCACACTGCTGGCTTGTCACGCATTTTTCAATATGGCACTGTCGCGCGGTATGGTCAAGACGCAAGTGACAATTTCAACATTGTTTTCCATTGGCAATATTTCGAGCGGGGGCCCTACAATATTTTTCCTGCATGCTCAGCACATACTCCCTCGCACTCTCAACTTCTGTCTGAAGTTCTTTCATGTCGTCATGCAACTCGTTTATCGATTGTTCGATTGGTGATCGATAAGTGAATAGATCGAGAACTTCATCCCCACATGTACCACTTCCCGGATTAGTAACTGTAGGTGTCTGCGACTGAAAATCCAACTCCTTGCGAGCTGGCGTTTCTCCGGATTGCGGAATACTAAAAATAGGCGACTGGAAATGTCCCGGGGAAGTTCCTTCGGATACTTTTATATTAACAACGGGAACTTCATCTGAACTTGATGTGCGAACGGTCCTGAGAAATTTTGAGAAATTGGCTTGAGAAAGGTCGACATAATCCCCTTCTTTGTCCTTGTATGACATTCGCAGAGTCGGCATCCGGCTGATGTATTTAATCTGAGACTGTATGACAGTTTCAAGTCCGATGTATCCAAGGGACATTAGCTCAGTAAATTCTATAGAAATAGGCGAGACGCGATTTTCATTATAATACAAATAATGAATCTTCAAATCGATCTCATCACCTGCATTCGGCACAGCTTTCGAGAGCGCCATATTTTTTACAAATAGTGGCCGAATGATTGCTAAAATATCGTGCGCAATCTGATTGACCAACCAAATTACAAGAAAGTTCCCGCTATGTTGTAGAAATTCCATAAACAAAAGTTGACCTTTAACCTTTATTGCAACTTGCAAGAGAAAGAGGGAGAGATGAGACATTTTTCAGGGCGCCTGTAAAGTGCGAAACGAAATCGAAACGAAACGAAACGAAACGAAATCGAACGAAACAAAACGAAACCAATCGAAACGAAACGAAATCAAACGAAACGAAACCAAAAATCGAAACGAAACGGAATTTAAACAAAACTAATATCAATTTTGACTACATAAAAGGGGAAATAAATTCATTGAAATAAATTTTTTAACCATAAAATATAACTACCTGTATGTTTCAGATTGCCGCTGAAAATTTTTAAGCCGATTATCTGAAATTTGCAAAAATTATATAATTATGTAAATATGTGATGTACATTCCTCGACCTTTTAAATGTTTCTAATTTGTTTCATTGAATGATAAAAATGATATTCAGACGTTTTGGGGTGAGAGAGAGAGAGAGAGAGAGAGAGAGAGAGAGAGAGAGAGAGAGAGAGAGACCTTAATACTTATCAGCGACATCACAAAGCAAAGTATATACGCAAGTTTGGGAGAGAGAGAAAGAGAGAGAGATATAGAGATATGATGATGATGATGATGGTGATAAATATAGTGCGTTTACAGTATTTACGGAGACATTCCAACTACACGATTTTTTATATCGATATGAAATATTGTAAAAATGATTCAAATACATTGTGCGTGCGTGTGAAAGGGAGAGAAAGAGGGGATTATGTTTGATTTAAGGTAAAACACAGGTAAAAAATACCCTCTTTATCTTGCACGTTAATTTTGTCAAATTACGAGGTCTAAATTCATGCTATACATATTACAACAATTCTTATTATATGTTCGAAGCTGGTAAGCAACCAGTATGCTCTAAATCACATTGTATTCGATCGTTTCATTTTAACAATATTTCAAATCGATAGAAAGAAAATTGATGTTAGAATGTCCCATTCAGTATCACCATCATCATCATCATCATATCTCTATATATCTCTCTCTTTCTCTCTCTCCCAAACTTGCGTATATACTTTGCTTTGTGATGTCGCTGATAAATATTAAGGCATCTCTCTCTCTATATATATATCTCTCTCTCTCCCCAAAACGTCTGAATATCATTTTTATCATTTAATGAAACAAATTAGAAACATTAAAAGGTCGAGGAATGTACATTACATATTTACATAATTATATAATTTTTGCAAATTTCAGATAATCGGCTTAAAAATTTTCAGCGGCAATCTGAAACATACAGGTAGTTATATTTTATGGTTAAAAAATTTATTTCAATGAATTTATTTCCCCTTTTATGTAGTCAAAATTGATATTAGTTTTGTTTAAATTCCGTTTCGTTTCGTTTCGATTTTTGGTTTCGTTTCGTTTGATTTCGTTTCGTTTCGTTTGATTTCGTTTCGTTTCGATTGGTTTCGTTTCGTTTCGATTTCGTTTCGCACTTTACAGGCGCCCCATTTTTCATTAGCACACCTTAAATATTTATATTTGATAACGACGATAATTAAACCCATGGCACATGATCATCTGTAAGATTCCCGGGATCTTTTTGCTTGTCATTAAGTTTATTATTATTAAAAAAGGCGGTTTTTGGATGCATCTTGACAGCCTTTTATTACATGATGTCGCGATGGCAATGATAAATCCTATATTACAGGCACGTAGTATCGTTTTTAGCTCACCTGAGCTGAAAGCTCAAGTGAGCTTTTCTGATCACTCGTTGTCCGTCGTCCGTCTGTCCGTCCGTCTGTCTGTCCGTCTGTAAACTTTTTACATTTTGATCTTCTTCTCTAAAACCACTTGGCCAGATTTAACCAAATTTGGCACAAATCATCCTTACAAGAAGGTGAATATAAATTGCAAAAATAAAAGGCCAGATTGTATTCAAAGCGGAGAAAACCTCGAAACTTTTAAAAAAGGGGGGTGCATTTAAAAAAATCTTCTTCTCAAGAACTACTGAGTTAATCTTAACGTAATTTAGTATAAATCATCCTTAGGGAAAGGAAAATATAAATTGCAAAAATTATAGGCGAATTTTGTTCCAAATTTGAGATAATTGCGAAAATACTAATAAAGAGGGCTCGTTATTCCATATATCGTAGGCTGGCAATTCATTGCGATAGACTGGTCTTATGACAGACATCGCCAGTCTACTGCAACTCGAAAACGAGGTTCTTTGTTTGAAGCTGGCAGTTTGTTGTGCAACAGTTCACGTGCGAATATAATCTATGAAACATGGAAATAACATTGGTGCCGATTATTGTGAAGTAAATTGAGGTTAAATATTTCAACGCGTTGCAATTTTCACTTGTGAGGGTGGTTTTAGCTTGTTTTGATTTTCGTTTCATTTTGCCTTTTAACTTGGGAAACAATCGCCTTGTATTTGGAACATAGACTTCGGTAAATAGGCAGTTGATTGTTTACCTGCGAAAATGATAAAATCTGATGCATTAACAACGTACTAAAGTGCATTTCCCTCTGTTTTTATTGTTTATTAATTTCTAATTGTGTCAACAAGGATCAAACAAGGGAGCGACTTTGGTTGAAATAATCGATTTTTGATCGATAACTTCGCCGGAATTTCCTCCGAAAGAGAATTTGAAGTAGCCATGTATTCCGGGTTCATAATCGTGTAAATTAAATCCAAAGACAATAAAAAGATGTTTATGAATTTGAAAAGACATTTTCACAGCCTCAGTTAAACCCTGAACATGTGATTAATCACCCGCGAGTGTCTTATCTTTAGAGGTTATAAATACGGGTGATGCAAACACATATACCATGCATTGAAAATTACAATCGATAATCATTACATTTCTTGTTGATACTACAATTAGAAGGTAACTTGTAATTATTTAATAACTCTGCCAAATTAATGCAAAACCGTTTGTTTACAGTTATCTTCAAAAACTAAAAACTGTTGTAATTGGGTCATAGGGTAGGACTAATTTCTCCAAAATACACAGTGCATAAACTGACTTTGTGTCACCTGGCTAACTCAATTACAAAACATTTTATCTATATAATGTATGAATGCATTAAAAAAAATAAAATAAACAAATTGGATAAGTTTTTAAAAGTTGCCTATCATTCTACTGACGCTGAAATGTTTGTTGATCATTGGAATTGTCTTGCTAAACATTATATACTTGTGTACAGAAAAATCAAAAGGATGACGTGCTATAACTACTTTCTGGGGTCCTTTCTCATTTGATAAATTATTTGAAATCTGCAACAATTTTGGTATTTTTCAAACGAGTAAATAAAAACTTCTTTTAAACAGTTCTGACACATTACAATTATGAGGATATCCGTGCATTATCATTATTTTAAAGAAAATATTGCAGCAGAAAATCATCTTGGTTTGTGGCCGTTTGTTGTTTTTGAGGGAATATGAAATAATTGATGGGCCTTAGTACAGAACTGATACCTGTATGCCTGACAATACATTAAATTATATAGCTTTTTAACACATCATGTGACAACATTTTCCAGTCAAATGTTTTCATCGATCAAGTGAATAAGGTTTTAAAACGTCACACAAGTTTACATCAGGTACACAATTATTTAAGGGAAGACCAATTAAGTTTTTTACTGTAGCCTTAGCAACTTTTGCCACAGAGTTCAAACACTGCGTACTGCCTTCCAGACTAGCTGGCGATTCTCTATCCGTCAATCTTTGTTAACTTTCACATATGAGATATGAGCTGTGAAAATGAAATGTATCTCATCTGCATGGTATATTCATAGAGCTTGGCATCTTAAATAAACACACTAAAATATTCACTTAGATGTGGAAAATGAAAATTACACTAATTTAAGTTCGATATTTTTTTTTCATAAATACCAATATACCAAACAAGAAATATTGCAGGTAAATGATATCTACCTTTTCCAGTATTTTCATCATATAAAATAGATATGTATTGCATGGCCTCTAAGACAACATATTAATGAAATAAAATGTTGGCATCCTTTAATTGTGTAGATTCAAAATGTTCAAATTATGATTACACACAATAAGGTAGGCCCACAATGGGTCCTGATTTTTTAACTGATATACGTCTTAGGAAATGTATGATTTTTTTTTATCTTAAATGAGCTAATACTGTTCACATATGTGCAAAAACTGTAGGAAATAAAATACCGGTGTTATATATAATTAATATATCACAATATATTTTCACCCCTACCCCTTTATAAAATATTGAGTTTTAGGTCAGAAAATTATCATGGTACTTAACTTTGCTAAATATTAAATTTTACTGTTCTTGATTATTTAAGGACACACGAGACGTTCCTCAATTTCATATAATTTTCCTTGATAAATTATTCCTTATTTATTAACATTTAAACCTGTTAATTCCCAAAAATTCAAGGTTTATTACCAGGCTATTTTTAGAGCTATAATATTTAGAATTTTCCTTAAAATAGCATGCAAAATGCATTTGAATGCTTATAAATAAAGTCATAGTATATATTTTCAATTGAGCACTTTATATCTAAATAAAAAAGTATCATATAACAGGAAAATATAATTATGGAATTACTTGGTGGAAATCTTCACATTGTGGAGAAGGCATTATAGATGGATATAATTCAACTACATGTTTTGTTTACATGCAGATGTTGACGATTACATTTCCTTGCGAATTCCCCTTTCATCAACTGTATATTCCTATTAATTTATAACATTTGATTTTTAAGGCATACTATCAGTCAACAGAAGAAATATTGCAGGAAGGGCGTATGAGAAGGGAATTCCAACGGGAATTGACTATCGGAGAAGTATAATAGACTATATGGAAAGCAATGGGGCGCGGCTTGGAGAATACTCTCTACCCCGAGGTTTGCGAAAAACTGCATCTCAAAAGTTTAAAGTATGTCCTACCACAATTACTAGATTTTGGACTCAATATTGTAATGGAGGGTGCGTAAAAGTACCTGTTCAAACTAATCGAGGAAGAAAAAAGAAATTGTTGGAAGAAGATGCAGAGTACGTCCGTTTTTTGAAGCATGTTAGACCATCAATGCCCTTGACAACTGTTAGAGACGAACTGTTGAAGAAATCAAATTCAATAAAAACCTTGGGGTTAAGTACCATTTCTAGAACACTGAAAGACTTTTAGAGGACTTGAACATGACCTATAAACGAATATAAAAAATAAATGAAAACCGATTCACCCCACAGAATATGAACTATACGCAGCATTATATCAATCATATCAATCAGAAAGATCCATTCACTTTAAAGTTCATGGATGAAATGGGAATTAAACTTGCGGATGGACAAAATAATTACGGTAATTCAGTTAACTCGATACAATCCTCATGCGAATGTCACTGTAAACGCAATAGTTGGAATGAGTGGGGTTAAATACGTAAAGATATTTGATGGACCTTCAAATGGCACTGAATATGTTCAGTTCATTGCAGAAGCCACACAAAGCTTTACAGACGAGGGTGAACCTGTTTTCCACCCAGGGGATGTCTTGATAGCTGACAACGCAGCAATTCACCATAACAGAGCAGAAAGGGAGCTTTGCAACTTTTTGCCAACAGTGGGTGTCGAATATTTCTTTCTACCAACATATTCTCCTGACCTCAACCCCGTCGAAGCAGTGTTTCGTAAAATAAAGAACATTTTGAAAGGGGATAAATACATCCCACTTTTGCATGCTGACCTAAAAGTCGCAGTTTACGAGGCCTTTAAGGTGATAACATCAGCTGACACTTTGTCGTTTTTCAAAGATACGGAGTATATAAACTATTATTTAAATAAAAACCAATACTGTCTTGCTTTTGTCTTTTTATCTCTCTTTTTTAAATGTAAAATAAAAAATAATCCGTGCTGTAGAAAAGAAGAAGCTTCGTTAAAAAGTACCTTGGGAGGAGAAATAGCAGTTTTGCATGTATACCCCCCCCCCCCCCCCCCGCAAGAGATACACAATACAAGTACCTACTTTTTAACATTTTTTTAAATAAACAAGCCCCTGTGCTTTAGAGTTGCCTCAAGACTACATGGAAATAAATAGTTAAAAAACGACACCCCCCCCCCAAAAAAAAAACAACCCAACAACAACAAACACACAAACAAAACGCGTCAATTTGATAAGCTATAATACACTACGAGGGTTAATAAAAAAAATACGAATATTATTGCATTTGCGACTTTTGTACTTCATCATGAGAACCTCTTCCGAATGCACATAATGCAGCTTTACAATACATTTGACTAATTCATGTATCATACGGTATTTCCTCGTTTCTTTAACTCCCGAATTATTAAAGTGTGTTTGCGAGATCTCGTGCTCTGGCATTACGTTTACTAAGCATTTAAAAGTAACTCCGCCTAAGAAAACGAGTTGACCAATCAGACAGTTTTAACACCGGCGGCTTGTATTGTTTATGTTTGACGTAGCTTTCAAAACTGACGGTGACGCTATCGGAAAAGTCCAACCAAATCGGTTTTGATAATAATTGTTAAGTAAAATTTGAATTAATAAGAATAGAAAAGAAAAATGTGACTAAATTCATATATTCTAAAGGGATCGATTTCTAAACTAAGGTGCAGATGAAACTATGTTGGGAACATAGACAAGTTATTAAATAGACTGTGACTTATGGATTATATTGTTTCATATTTAAAAAAAACTTCCTTGCATAAAAAGGATTAACCATTTTACAGCAAGATTATTTAAAGATTATTTAAATCTTACTGGTAATTTGTTTAAAAGCAGTGCAATACCCTTAAAAAAATGGTTTTTTAAAAATTTGTTTAAACGGGGAGTCAACAATTTTTGAAATAAATGTTGATGAAGCAAACTGATATGAATAAATATCAAGTTATTTCTAATAAAAAAATTTTTATGTAACTATTCATAAGTTTTGATTTAATGTAGCTAGGTTTTGGTGTAGATTTGAGTTGAACATATTTTATTGACTATAAAGATGTCAAAAGGATTGGACACAAGTTTGGAAAAAGATATTCCTCTCCTTGTTAAATACATTATATTTTACGATGCCATACAAAAATCCTATGTAATAATTGTAATACATTTAGTGAAACAGAAATAAAATAAAGGTATTAGTGTTAAAGGGGCATGGTCACGATTTTGGTCAAATATTATTTTTTCGATTTTAATGTTCACAAT
This sequence comes from Magallana gigas, assembly GCF_963853765.1. Classification (NCBI taxonomy): domain Eukaryota; kingdom Metazoa; phylum Mollusca; class Bivalvia; order Ostreida; family Ostreidae; genus Magallana; species Magallana gigas. The sequence continues at coordinate 33,201,781 of NC_088857.1, read as the reverse complement.
GCTTCAGTAAGGCATTTTTAATAGGCAACCAAAATTTGAGTGTCATTTAATGGGTTATAAGCTAGTTACAGAGCTTACAATTCTTTGCTATGTAAACAAAGCGTTTGTTTACATTTCGAATGTTGAAGTGAAAATTCCAGTTTTAGACCTAAAATAAATGTGTTAATCGTTAGGAACTGTTTATTTATGCTTAAAATGAATAATAAGATAGACAAACCAGCATTTAATAGATTTTTTACTAGTATATTGAACCTATGTAAACAAAAACAGGGCACGAGCCTTGTTTATATGACGAAGAATTGTGAGCCCTGTATCTTGATTAAAACTCAACGACTCGCACCAAAATTTCATTTGATCATTAGAAATGCATTCCTAAAGCATTGCAAATAATAAAAACAGAGAAATAAAATTTGACCAAAATCGTGACCATGCCCCTTTAAGATCAGCAATATCAACCATGATCCTTTTGTTGTCATTAGATTAGTTTATTACATGTAATATTCAATAGAGTATTGTTTTCCTGTTGTATATAATAAGTCTGTAAGGGATGAAAAGAGAGCTTGAGTTGAGAGGTATAGGGTGTCGCTCAATCCAAACCCACCTTGAACCTTTCATACAGTGGGAAATAAGTATGTTGCATGGTCTTTTGTTATTGATAGATTTTATCTGGGGTGTATTCAGTCACATTATATCAAACATGAAATACTTTGCTGATCTGAATGTTTTATTGTTAAAAGTTAGAATACAACTTTATTGATCAGTTTATTATACAGACATGTTTGTTTCTGTTTGGTGCTCATAAGTCGATCAATCAGAAAACAAAAGATTTGATGGCACATAGTGGAAAATCCAAATTGCCATTCTATTTGAAAGAGCTATCTTTTAAAAGATTTTATTGTGAATTAAAGTACATTCACCAATAAACATACATGTATTTACATTTTTTTGAGTGTACATCATTCTCTGTACACTATTAATTTAGACAAATTGCATGAAATAGGAATGTTACACAAGTTGTGTTATAAAAAGACTTTGGTGTATTGCCCAACGTAATACTAACAATATAATTTAAAAAGAATTGATTTCATTTAATAATAAACTGGTTGCTGGTCTGCAGTCTGATCACTCCAACAGTATACACTCCACAGATAAGTTTTTTGTATTCATTGTTGATTAATGTGAGTAACATTCGGTAACATGAAAATAGATTTGCTTAGATTAGCTTGATTTAAATGTCATAAATTTATTATATAAAAATGAACCTCGATAATTAAACAAACAGTTCAAACCGTCAGATATTTGATTTTCTATATACCTGGGATAAATAATAAAAAGCTGAATCAGTGAGTGGTCAAGCATCAAAGTGGTAAAACAGGGAGGTTTAAAGTATATGAAGGGGACGATTATGAAGCATTTTCGCCACATTTCAAATTAGAATTGTTTAATTTAGATTTTGACAATGTTCTATCGAGAATAGCGGTTTCGGATATTGATACAAGCCACCAAGAATTTGACGATCAAACATCCCAATTCATGCCAACAAGAACCCGTTTTCACAAGCTTTCCGAGGAAGAAATTCAAGGAATCCAGGATTTCCCACAATCCAAGGCCACAAAAAAGAATACCAAATGGGGTATAAAGATTCTTACAGGTACTTATTAGTTATTACTGAGAGTGTTTATGAATCTATTGTAGCAAAAATTCAAATGCAAACATATAATGCATGAAGATGTTTGTGCCGTATGTTGTAGATTGGCACACTGAAACTTATGGCGTCCCCCTCGATATGACTACAGTAGATGAAGAGGAATTAGCAAAAAAACTTGGACGATTCTACTGTGAAGCAAAGCCACAGCCTGACCAAAAATATGGGAAACACACAGAATACCACATAAACACAATGAAGTCCATTCGAGCTGCCATTAACCGACATTTATCCGACATTGGTCGGAATATCAATATAGTCAACGACAAAGCTTTTAAAGTTGCGAATAAAGGCCTGACAGGTCTTCTGAAGCGGAGAATGGTCACTGGAACTTTTCGACCAACAACTCATAAAGAGGTCATTGACGTATCTGATTTACAGAAAATCTCTGCTTTCTTTGAGAATGCATATTTATCTCCAATCAACCTGCGACTGGCAGTGTGGTATATTATTGCTGTGAATTTCGTTTCCAAGGGACTCGGTTTCTACTATCAACTCAGGATAGATTCCTTTGATTTCAAAGTCGATGAAAAGGGTTCGACTTATGCTTGTTTGAAACGTGAACAAAAATCAAAAGATTATACAGATTGTAATCATATAACTGAAGCTATGTATGACAAGCGAATATATGAAACTGGAAATCGAAATTGTCCGGTAAAAACGTTGAAGTTTTTCTTGGCTAAAACAGATCCAAATGCATCTTATCTTTTTAATAAATGCTTGAAAGATGCGATTTGTTCTCCAAATATATGCAATTTATGGTACTCTAGTAAGCATCTGAATCAGGGATCATTTGTTAGCTTCCTTCCAGATATTTGCAAGGCAGCAGATTGTAAACGCTACACAGCAAACTGTCTGAGGGAGACGGCAATTCACGCAGGATTTGAGCAGAGAGATATCATGTATTTTTCTAGGCATGAATACGATGCATCTGTGCAAAGCTATAACCGTGAAATATCTGAAAGTGCAAGTGCAACATTATACTCCATGGCTGAAAATATGGGCAGAGTAGAGAATGACAATGTTGATGGTTCATACGAATCCATGTGAAATTTACAGGTGAGATCCTTAAGGTTCATCGCAATTCTACACATTCCAAATGACCTGTATAACAACTGACATGCTCAAAGAGTAATAGGTGAGGACTATCTGATTTGCATGTAGTCACCAGTGACATTACATTTAGTTGTGTAAACTTGACAGAACTAGACTGATATAAAGCTGACAGAGGCTTTTTTTGGTCCAACAGCAATGCAAGGACAAAACGTCTGCAAAAGAAAAGTTAGAAGGCAATCGTTTGATTTGTATGAAGATAGTTGACGCATGCATAATTGTTTGACCTTAAATATGTGAATAATAAATTTGAAGACATATATACTTGTTTGTTGTTTTTTCTGTTAAGCTAATTTGTAATGTGTACAGTATTATGTGGCCTGTTGAGATAAACCGATTTTGCATTACAATATCCATAAAAATCAAAGTACTGAGAGTACTTAAAGACGGAGTCTTGAAAGTTTGAATTTGTAATTGTTCACGTTTTCCTCGGTTATGTTCCAAAAATAATGAGTTTGAATTAGTTGTTTCAATCTAGTATGCTAAAATTCGGCTTTTTACAATTGCCTGTTACTTTGTCATAATTTTGCTAAATCCCGGCCGGGACTGTTCTTCATAATTGTAGAAAATTGACACAACGGTATATTATGTAAAATAAGACCCCAAGAATTTTTTTAAAAAAACTACAACTAACCGGGGAAATCAAAACAACTATCTTTAGGTATATAATTTGAATCGTTATACTTATCTATTTTGAGATCAAAGGGAAAATCTATAAGTCGGACGGTATCTGTTAAACAAGGTTTATGAAAACTCCGAAAACTCTCAAACTGTTGAATTACCGAACAAAGTTAACATTTGTATACCGATAACAAACACAGGCATCTAACGTTAGAAATATTTCTTTTTTACAATAAGATTATTCCAAGTACTATAACAATAAAAAAAAGTTTGTCGCGGTTGCCATTTTGATTTTTTTTTAGACCTTCTTACGTACCTGTCATGATTTTCTTGCAGCGATTCATATAAAATTAATAGGTAAAAAATAAATTCGTTCGCCACTTACTATTTTTTTGTGTGAACTCGTGCATTATTTACACGAATCACGATACAACAGTTTCTGAAATTTCATTAAAAATCATACTCCGAATTCAGTCATCTGCTTTTCAAATCGATAAAACTAGAAAATGGAGATCAAAAGTTAATGAATCACGTCATACTTTGGGGTAGACCTTTCCTGATTGGCTGTTATATATGATATTGTAAATTGTTAATTTTAGCTATTAATTCAGATTTATTTGATTTTGAAATTTCTAAAATATGCAAAGTTAACGCCTTTAACAGTAAAATCAACAAATGTTGTAGGACATTGTCATTTCAGGGATCTTTGTCCTTTCAATACACTCTCGTTTAATAAACGCACAATTTAATGCGTGTCTTGGAAAAATGAACTTAATTTCGAAAGCGATTTTAAAATTTCAAATGAATTCATAGGTCTAATATTGGTGATATATTTATCAATGGAAGAAAGATCGGCTGAGTTTCTGATGAGAGGCATTTAGATATTGATGAAGAATTGTTTTAAATCATAAATATGACTGGTTTTGTCCGTTATAAAGTATAGAAAATGTCACAATTTAATGCGTGTCTTGGAAAAATGAACTTAATTTCGAAAGCGATTTTAAAATTTCAAATGAATTCATAGGTCTAATATTGGTGATATATTTATCAATGGAAGAAAGATCGGCTGAGTTTCTGATGAGAGGCATTTAGATATTGATGAAGAATTGTTTTAAATCATAAATATGACTGGTTTTGTCCGTTATAAAGTATAGAAAATGTCACAATTTAATGCGTGTCTTGGAAAAATGAACTTAATTTCGAAAGCGATTTTAAAATTTCAAATGAATTCATAGGTCTAATATTGGTGATATATTTATCAATGGAAGAAAGATCGGCTGAGTTTCTGATGAGAGGCATTTAGATATTGATGAAGAATTGTTTTAAATCATAAATATGACTGGTTTTGTCCGTTATAAAGTATAGAAAATGTCTCATAACAAATTACATGATTGTATATTCCGACTAAGCCGGACAACATGAACATTAACATTTAACTTGGTTCTTCAAGCGATAAGATTGTATATACAAATTAATCTATTGGTCACCCAAAATGTATAATCTATATAGATTTTGCTTACAATGTATTGTTCAAAATTTAAATTCAGTTAAATTAACTAAAGAGTCAATGAACGAGAAGGCAAATTCAGACTTGTTTTTAATTTCTATGTACAAATTTTTTTTTTAGAGATGAACAGCAGTCATGACGTGTGTTGACTGAAAGCCAAGGAAACACCTATTAGAACCATTTTAACAGGGGCTTGGACATTCGGTAGTTGAGTCAAACGGCAACGTGACGTAGGCTTGTCTGTTTCATTGTAGGCAATTCAGCCATTTCTCTCTGAAATCAACAAGATTTGTCTGGCTTTTGGGCGAAGAATACCCAGTCGGTGTATACCTGGTATTTCGCTTGAAACCAGCGTCGTTTTAACTTGTTTTGACGCAAGAAATAGGTCGTTACACCCTACTGAAAGTCCAAGCTCTTGTTAAAATAGTTCTAACATGTAGGACATCTGTGTATTTTAACCTCAGCTCACGCATGAAGTTCGGTATTAAAATTCACAATTTTTAAAAAATATCGCATTTCGTTTGGGAACTTTACTTTCGATTGAACCTTGAACCTCTTCTATTGATTTTATGAGCTCGTCCACCAACTGAATCGTTGACGGCGTTGTGCATTCAGTTACGTAACTCCATTCCTCAAAACACTACAACTATCGAACCCGAGCAAGAATAATTTGATCAATAAAGCTATTTCTTTATTTTTGTCCCCCGCCGCAACGCGGTGCGGGGACATAGAAATGCCGGGCGTCCGTCCGAGTGTCCCTGGGTCCGTGTGTCTGTGGGTCCGTGCGTCCGTGTGTCCGTCCGTCACACTTTTTTGTAAGCGCTCTCATGCCTACAAATTTTGACGGATTTTAATTAAATTTATACCAAATGTTTATACTACTATTACCTTGGTCAAGTTCGAAAATCAGCATTGGTCGATACTTTTTGTTGGAGTTATGGGACTTTGACCACAATAATGACTCCGTTTTATCCATAAATTGACCTTGTAAGCGCTCTCATGCCTACAAATTTTGACGGATTTTCATTAAATTTATACCAAATGTTTATACCACTAATACCTTGGTCAAGTTCGAAAATCAGCATTGGTCGATAATTTTTGTTGGAGTTATGGGACTTTGACCACAATAATGACTCCGTTTTATCCAAAAATTGACCTTGTAAGCGCTCTCATGCCTACAAATTTTGACGGATTTTCATTAAATTTATACCAAAATTTAATGTTTATACCACTAATACCTTGGTCAAGTTCGAAAATCAGCATTGGTCGATACTTTTTGTTGGAGTTATGGGACTTTGACCACAATAATGACTCCGTTTTATCCAAAAATTGACCTTGTAAGCGCTCTCATGCCTACAAATTTTGACGGATTTTCATTAAATTTATACCAAATGTTTATACCACTAATACCTTGGTCAAGTTCGAAAATCAGCATTGGTCGATACTTTTGTTGGAGTTATGGGACTTTGACCACAATAATGACTCCGTTTTATCCAAAAGTTGACCTTATAAGCACTCTCATGCCTACAAATTTTGACGGATTTTCATTAAATTTATACCAAATGTTTATACCACTAATACCTTGGTCAAGTTCGAAAATCAGCCTTGGTTGATAGACTCGATACTAGTATACTGCTTGACCGGCGGGGGACCCTGGAATTCTATTCTTGTCTTTATAGAATTCGGTTTACACATAGAGAACTTAAAACGATTTAATGCGTGTTTTTATAATATATATTTACAGAAATGCATGAAAAGTTTCTGCACTATTTTCTTTCGCGTAAACTCAATTCATGTGTTCTACGCGTGCCATCCGGTTTGAGACTTCGGCTGACAGTAAACCAATAGACGTGGTCATGTCTAAAAACTATGTAAGGCGGCCGTACTTTAATCATACAAAAATGAAAATATCGGTTTATACTGTTCATCAACTTTTATTTTATCAGAAGTGAAATTTTCCATGTTAAGGAAAACTTGGTAATCATGAATTTCATGGCAAAAATAATTCCTTTTTGTGCATTTTTAAGATAGCAGATTTAGTTGTTGGTGTTAAAGATTGTTTACAAAAAGGTCAATACACGTGTCCAGATGTAATTTGGGTTGATAATGATAAAATCATAACAGATCGCTTGTAACATATTGTTATTTAATCAAAAACACTTTCAGTGTTCAATGAGGATGTGATCATGTAATCCATAAATATTTTGATGGTTCATAAGGATGTGATGTTGACAATAATGTATTTAAGCAATTAATGTATCACTCTAAGCTATTGCACTCTGATGGACTGACATCCAGTATTGTTAATAAAAATACATTTACCTGCACATGAGCTACGATCTGGAAATTTCGAAATGATACAATTGGCTATCATCACAATTCCTGTTGTCTAATTTTGCGTTTCTCTATGTGCTCAGCTATGACTTAAACGTTCAACAACTAAATAATAGTGATGATGTTTTCTCGCTCAATTTAATATATCTGAAGTGTATCAATTTGTCATGGAATCGGGTAGTCATTTTCAATCATGAAAATTTAAAATAATAAGAATTGTAGATGGACGATCCAAATAGTTTGTTTGCAGTGTGTGCTAAAACTAACTATGTACTAACCCATCGTGAGTCAAATTCTACTGTGTGTCAGACGTTCAATTGGAGGAAACTTACATATACTGGAATTGTCATTGATCAAGCTGGTGCGATATCACTGTCAATACTGGTACCTACAGATTTGTTTTTGGGTTTTTAACCGGGTTTTCCAACGCAAAAATCCGGTTATTAAAATGGTGAAAATGGCGGGCGGGCGGCTGCCAAAAGAGTACCCTCATTGTACGGATAACTCCTCCTACAGTTTTCAAGATAGGAAATTGTTCCTTTGCAGATTGTACATATATCAGAGTTGTGCATATTGCTAGGATTTTGATTTTCGATTATTTATGGAAAAAATACCAGCTTTTGAACTTAGTCATTTTTTGGCAAAATATTGCATATAAGGTACCCTCATCGTACGGATAACTTCTCCTACAGTTCTCAAGATAGGAAATTGTTCTTTTGCAGATTAATTGTACATATATCAGAGGTGTGCATATTGCTAGGATTTTGATTTCTGATTATTTATGAAAAAAATACTAGCTTTTGAACTTACTTATTTTTGGCAAAATGTTACATATTGGGTACTCCATTTCACTGGATACGGGTTGACATGGATTATGGATACAGTTCACATAAAAGAAAACCCGGTTTGCTGTCGCATTGACAGCTTTTCACTTGTTAATAAAAGTTTTTCCGAAGTCAGTCAATAAAAAAATTAACCTTTTTTGAAGGCTTGAATAAGCTGTCTTTTTCCCCATTGGATACTTTAAATGAAAATAGAACTTGTTTAGGAGCATTTGAAAGTGATATGTTTGGTGTGAAAATGGAAGAGACATATCCTAAACTAATTGAGGAAAGCTCTACACAGATTCGTGCACCGGATACACAGGCAAAACTCGTACTTGAACAGGATAATTCAAACACAAAAAGTAATACGAAGTTGTCATTGAATGTTTTTGATGAATGGAGAGAAAGCAGGTCAGAAAAAGCACCGGACTTTCATTTAATGAATTAAAAGAAAATGAGCTTTTGGTTAGAACAATTTGTAGTTGAAGTGAGAAAATTAGATGGAACGGAGTACTCGTCAATTTATCTCATACTATGTGGCCTTCATAGACATTTAGGAGAGAACGGAATCTATGACAAGAACTTTTTAGATGAGAAAAATGTGTACTTTGCTAGATTCAGTAAGGTTTTGAATGCTCGAATGCGCACTCTGAATGAGAAAGGTTTTGGATTTGCAGTAAAACGAGCAGACCCTATTCTCCCTGAACAAGAAGACAAACTCTGGGGAAAAAGGGTGTTTAGGCAAGAAAGTGGAGGGGAACTACAGCTAATTATATTCCTCTATGCTTGCAAATTATTGTCCCCCGCCGCAACGCGGTGCGGGGACATAGAAATGCCGGGCGTCCGTCCGTGCGTCCGTGCGTCCGTGTGTCCGTGCGTCTGTGCGTCCGTGTGTCCGTCCGTCACACTTTTTTGTAAGCGCTCTCATGCCTACAAATTTTGACGGATTTTCATTAAATTTATACCAAATGTATATACCACTATTACCTTGGTCAAGTTCGAAAATCAGCATTGGTTGATACTTTTTGTTGGAGTTATGAGACTTTGACCACAATAATGACTCTGTTTTATCCAAAAATTGACCTTGTAAGCGCTCTCATGCCTACAAATTTTGACGGATTTTCATTGAATTTATACCAAATGTTTATACTACTATTACCTTGGTCAAGTTCGAAAATCAGCATTGATTGATACTTTTTGTTGGAGTTATGGGACTTTGACCGCAATAATGACTCTGTTTTATCAAAAAATTGACCATGTAAGCGCTCTCATGCCTACAAATTTTGACGGATTTTCATTAAATTTATACCAAATGTTTATACCACTAATACCTTGGTCAAGTTCGAAAATCAGCATTGGTTGATACTTTTTGTTGGAGTTATGGGACTTTGACCGCAATAATGACTCCGTTTTATCCAAAAATTGGCCTTGTAAGCGCTCTCATGCCTACAAATTTTGACGGATTTTCATTAGATTTATACCAAATGTTTATATCAATAATACTTTGGTCAAGTTCGAAAATCAGCATTGGTCGATCCTTTTTGTTGGAGTTATGGGACTTTGACCACAATAATGACTCCAGTTTATCCGAAAATTGGCCTTGCATGTAAGCGCTCTCATGCCTACAAATTTTGACGGATTTTCATTAAATTTATACTAAATGTTTATACCACTAATACCTTGGTCAAGTTCCTAAATCAGCCTTGGTCGATGGACTCGATACTAGACAGCTTGACCGGCGGGGGACCCAGGAATTCTATTCTTGTTTGGATTGAGAACACGCGAGAATCACCATCTATTGACTCTCGATCAGTTTTTTGTTGGAGAGGACGGAGATGGAAGATTTGTCATGTTTGTTGGACGGTCTTCCAAGACTGATAATAAAGGAGAGTCAGGCCAGCTTATTGTTCAGAGCAAGAGTATCAAATACTATTCAGAACCTGAGGAGTGCTTATCCCATTATTTTTCTCTCTTCCAAGGAAAGTCTCAATAGTCAATAATTTACACTATCAAGATGAAGTAAATAGTCCTTTTTTGCATTCAGGGGAAAGGTGCATCATTGATATGTTTTATGTTTATCTGAAAGCTATGGACGAGGAAGGGCCGTTGTATCGGCGGCCTGTACCACCAGAAGGAAGCCAGAAAATTCACTTTGCTCAGCAGACTCTTGGAATTAACAAATTTAAATATTTTATGAAAATAATTGCAGAAAGAGGAGAACTCAGGGAAATTTTACCAAACTCAGTGGGACGCGAACAGGGGACATGCATCAGAGACATGTTTTGAAGGACTTTTAGAATAAAAAAGTGAGAAGGTACAAGCACATACATATATATAACAGTTATTGGTGTTAAAGAAAAATCGCAAAGTTGAAGACCTTTCAGGGTTTAACGGGTGTTCATACTCAAAGAATCCTATAATTGTGATTAAGTTGTTTTAATTTACAGTTATTATTAGTAGACGTTGCATGTGCATCTACATATAAGTTGCGTCAAGCAAAAAAGGAACCTTAATGACATAATTTAGAAAAAATAGTTTTTTATTGTTTTTATTACAGTGTGTCTTTCCGATAGTTTTAATACCAAATTTTTCAGCAAATTCTTTTCATAACAACGAGTAAAACTGAATTAGATGTGTGCTTCTTATAAAAGATAACGTCATACAAATTGAATAACATCATGAATTTACAGCATGAAGAAGTCACTGGAACGTTAACGTCATTGGAAAAAATACTATTATACCAAATTAGATTTTTTATAAATTTAATAAATCATAATTCAAATTGGACAGGGACTAGATTATCTTAATAATGATTCTATAACAACCCGTCATTACAGCTACGGGTGAATCCAATATTTTACAATGTTAATCCTGATCCCTTGTCACGCCGCTCTGTTTTGTGTTTTGTAGGCAACGAAATGTCCAGTCAGTTCTGCAAGTGTTTTTTGATTTTCGGAAGATTTTAGTGTCTCATATTAGCAATTCATAAGCTTTTAAGAACTGTAAATGGGTATTTCTCCATCCCTCATCGAAATATAAATGTTCAGGGCACGTCAATCCATCGAGTTTTGGGTTTTTTGAATCACATGTAACGAAACCCATTATAAGTATTAGATATTTCATGTTCAGTTGTTTATATAAATGCAAATAAATCATTTAATAAAGCTATCTCTAACAGTCGACTTGGGATATAAAGACAAACACAAAATTATGCCAAACAACCTTCATATTTACGTATTACACTTGTGTATACATGTACCTGTGACAACCATGGCCATCATCGCAAATAAACTTATCAACAGTAACTTAGTTTTGTATGTTACTCTGACACCAAATATTTTAATTTTGGGTAGCACGTTTATCTTTGTCAGAGTATATCTTCACAACACTGAGTTATAAACCTTCATCCTTTGTTTACTGTCAAATGGGTGCTTCTTTAAGAAGTATTATAAATAATAAAAATTATATCAGTAAATGTGGGTTTTTTTCTTTAATAAAGATGTAAAGTTTTGCTCTAATCCGGGCTTTCCTGCATCTCTATTTGCTTTATATTTCTATTTATCTTATGAAATACCAAATCTATTTTATCTAGTTGAAGTACCTACTAGTTAGTTTGAATTAAAAAGTGCTTAAAAGATAACGTTAACATTTGAGGAAAATGTTTCCAAAAGTTAATTTTAAAAAAAGGATGGACGATTGATCAGAAGATCTGCCTTAAAATTAAAAGATATTATTTGCTATAATCTGTTATTTAGTAAATAAAGAAAACCATAATATTCTAGCTTTTAAATTTTCCTGTATCTTTCAACAGAACTCTTCGTCAAAAAGAAGTTAATATAGCCTTAAAATGATCACGACCTTCCAGATCTCTTACAGTGTAATTCTTGTTGGGATAATGTTCTTTCTAGTTAATTTTCAAGATAAAATTTTGGAGGTAATTTTTGTTTTGAATAGTGATATGTTTTTGCCCCAGAAAATTGTAAACAAAAAACATATTATATGCTCTTTTTCATCATCATTTTTTTTGTGTTCAACATTTTTAAATAGATTCATCAGAGCTTCTATACTACATGTACTTTATTAAAATAATAGACTCGAATTTTTGGGCTTTATCGAAAAATTGGAAGAGTACTGTCTTTTGTTTTTTATATTTTAAACATCATTGGTACTTGAAGATTACCAATTTGTTTTTAATTTTTTCTCAATCAAGCTTCGCCAATTAATAATCAACGAAAATTCTTTTTAAAAATCCGGATATTATCTGGATTTTTTGGATTTTACAATCGTGCACAAGCGCATTACATTCACGGGAGGCTCTTTAGTTTATGTTTTCAGAATATCACATTAGCATGGATAAACTCAGAAACGATATTACAAATACATGCAAATTTTCATTGAAAATTTGTCTTATTTTCTGTTCACCAAATACCTAACTCAGTGCATTTAATATGAAATATCCCGAGAGTTCCGAAAGTCAACATGGTGTGTAAATTCGAAGCGAGTGAAAACGTTGGTTAAAAAGTGTTGAATTCTTCATTAATATGAATATTATTTTTAGATGAAAATTTGACTGTTATTTTCAAAGCAGCCTCATTAATTTTCTCCAAAATCGTTTTGGAGCGATTTTGCATTTTTTCTGCTACATTACGGGTATGGGATGCATTTTAACTGTGGTGAAGGCCTGTCCCGAGACACAATTAGATTATTCTAACGAAGCAGAGTGTAGTGAAATTAAAATAGCATTATTGAAGTCTTGAAGCTTGGTTATGTAAATGTCAGCAATACGGTGTGTCGATGTATCTATTTCGTGAATGTCCGATGCAATGTCAACCCGTGCCGGGTCAAAGTCTAGTTATTGAAAAAAAACCTAGATTTTTTCAGCATGCAATATGCACATAATTTTTGGTATGAGCGTACGAAAAGGGCATCCACTGAGAACTGATTTTAATTTCGTTTGATTTTCTTCAGATGAAAACAGAGATCAAGTTACAATAGAGAATGGAAGCAATTTGGAAAGTGGTAGTTTTGTGGATGAAAAGTCCCTATTGGAAATAAGCTGTGGGGAGACTGGTGCGATGGCTAATCTGTTTTCAGAAATTGATCGTCAAACAGAAATCGCAGTTCAGGCAATAATGGCAGGAGATTCCAAGGTAGAGCCAGCATCAAGATCGCAAATCATCAACTGTACAGTATGCGATAAAACCTTTAGTACAACATATGGACATAAAATGCACATGGAAAGATTCCACCCCGAAACCCTGACAAAGAAAAGTAAAAAGAAGTATCCTAAATGTAAGACTTGTGGTAAACAGATGGCTAGCAAATACGCTCTGTCTATCCATGAAATTAAACACACCAAAGCAAAGTACTTTAAGTGTAAACAATGTGGAGCCCAGTTTGGATACAAGCATGTGCTTAACAGCCATATGGAGGTGTGTAGTCGAGCCAAAACTTCAAAACGTTAAATTGACATTTTAGCAGTGGTGAAAAACCTCTGCCTAATTTAGTTCTGTTGTGTTTTTTTTTACGTTGAAAGCTATAATGATATCTATATTGTATAATTTGTTAAAGTACATTTGACAATAATACTTATACATAAAAATTTATCTTTTATTGACCATTAAGAAAAAAATCATTAAAAGTGAACTAAAATTGAAACATTGACAACGTGAAATGGATTTGGAAAGTTTTGTACATTTTTGTGTGCAAATGTTTTAACGATCGAAGGCCTATTTGACAAGTTACAACCCAAAGAAGATTGATTGTGTGTTTGAGTATTGCTGAAGTATGATCCTACCAAGAAGTTATGATAATGTGTCATTATATTCTAAGTGTATCATGAGTGTATGGTTTAAGACCAAATAAATGGTAGTTTTCTATACATTAATATTCTAAGAAAGGAATGTTAGTGAGAAAATTTGTTCTGAATTAATGATTAAATATAAATTGTGTGTTCAGGATCTTTCTGTGAATTTGGAAGTATTTTGTACTGTACACACATCATTGATGGATTCCATGGTAATTGAGATGTGATTGTTCCAGATACCAAATATCAACTGTTTTCTTTACTTTCGGCTATGTTTGTGCACCTTTGTTTTCATTTTTAGACATTATATTACAAAATATGTTAGTTTCTGTCTACTAGTTTATTTCTTTTAAATGTAAATAAAATACATGTACTACAATTATAATAAAATTTGATTATTATGTCGAAACATTTTAGGTTTTATCTGGGTTTGGTGTTTTTTTTTGGTTGTTATTTAGGTTGTAGAAAAATAGGATTTTATTTTTTATGACTAACATGAAAAAACTTGGAATGATTCATTAACTAAAATTTTATTGTATTTGGGTATTAATTTAAAATATGATTTTGTCGTTGGAACAGTAAATGTTCTAAATTGTCACCAATTTGTTATATAAACAATCGTATATCATTTCTCATTATGAAATTAAGGGACCAAAACACGATTTGAGCCCACAATATTCATATTTTTTTTTCATCTTTCTTTTCCAGGATGGTCAATATGGGTATTTTTAATGCTCAAATTTGATAGTAAGGTATTGAGTTGCAAGCATGTTACGGAGTTTGATTTTCTTTGTTTTGTAAACCATGCTTGAGTCTTGTTATTGTTTACGTGTAATGTTATAAATTTCAATCAAATGTTGCTTTCGTCTGTTGGTAACATTATTTAAGAACACATTTAATCAGGTTATCCTGTCACGAGTTATTTTGTTAAAGAAATGATAATTTGTTTTACATTTTATTTGTTAACACATTAATATAAGACTCAATCTTTGTTAACATAACAATGAATACATATATCTATCTCTTCTAACATTCCAATTTTAAACTATTCAAAATGCCCAAGTAAACAATTTTATACATTTACTTGAAAAATAGAATTTTGATCTCAGATCGTGTCTATGTCCCTTTTATATTTAATTCTTTACCTCAACTAAGAATAAATTTATGCACAATGATTTGCTCACTTCGTTATACAGATAAAGAATATACAGAATATATACAGAATATATATATACACGATATACAGAATTCGTTATACAGATGAAACGAATTACGGATCTATAGCGAAGTAAATTCACTGGTCCCTAGGACCTCGTTATAACCGATGTTTTACTGTATAAACCAATTCAACGTAAAATTAGTTTTAAAATTTTCTAAATTTACTTTCCAGGACTGGTAACGATTCCAAGAAAGTCCCCTTCCAGTAACAACCAGTTTCCTTCCAGTGGTTGTGACAAGTCACGTGATACCGAAAGTGCAGGGGTTACCTTTAGAGACAAGATGGGCATTTTTCACAAACTAATCTCCCATGCCCCAAGAAAATATTTACAATGCCGTTTCTGTAAGGTTGAAAATGCAAAGTTTGCCTCGGGAGAAATAAGGAGGTCTTATTACAAGTGCTCCGTCTGTGACGTACCACTGTGCATATCCCACACTCGCAACTGTTTTATCAAGTACCATTTAAAGCGTGAATGACAAAATATATACGCAAGATTTGGTCCAGAAAATGTTTAATCACTGACGAAATTTTAAAATAAAAACAAAGTAGATATTTTTCATTATTTGTATTAGTGAATGAAATGGTGTTGATATGTTCCAACGAAGACAATCTAATGGAAATAAGACTTGTAAAATTTCTTCTCTACGATACATTAAACAAGTTTTTGTACAGCGTATCGAAGATGGGTAGTTTTACAAGTCTGATTTGCTCACCTGAGCTGAAAGCTCAAGTGAGCTTTTCTGATCACATTTTGTCTCGTCTGTCTGTCTGTTTGTCTGAAAACTTTTCACATTTACAACATCTACTCCAGAACCATTGAGCCAATTTCAACCAAACTTGGCACAAAGCACCCTTAGACAATGGGGGTTCAAAATGATGAAAATTAAGGACCACGCCTTTCTACAAGGGGAGATAATTAGGATTTATTGAAAAAAAATGAGAATTTTTTAAAAATCTTCTTCTCAAGAACCATTTGGCCAGGAAAGCTGAAACTTATGTGGCAGCATCCTCAGCTAGGGTAAATTTAAAATTTTGGAAACCATGACCCCCGGGAGTAGGGTGGGCCACAATTGGGGGAGGGTTAAATTTTTACGCAGGAATATATAGAGTAAATTTTTTAAAATCTTCTTTTTAGAAACTAATAAGCCAGGAAAGCTGAAACTTGGATGGAAGCATCCTCAGGTAGTATCAATTCAAAATTGTGAAAGTCTTGACTCCCGTTTGTAGGGTGGGGCTACAATGGAAAGTCGAATTTTTATATAGGAACATATAGAGTAAATCTCATGGCGCATGAATTAGCAAAGCGTATTTTATAGAAAATTGAACGTCGCAGATTTCTGATGCAAACATAAGGGGAAATATACACTGAATGTAAATATGTATCTTTGTATGAGAAAATTGACTGGAACATTCGATTCAAAGCTTAGTTTTACGCGAAATAAATATTATTGTAGTTATGCAAGGTTTAAACAAAATGTTTTGATTCTAAACAAGCAATATAAGTTGTGCAAGTTTGAAAACAAGAGGTCCATGGGCCACATCGCTCACCTGAACAATAGTTCTTGAATCATTGTATTTCGAAAGGTTTAAATATGAAACTCTTAAAGGGGCATGGTCACGATTTCTGTTTTTATTATTTACAATGCTTTGGAAATGCATTCCTAATGATCAAATGAAATTTGGGTGCCAGTCGATGAGTTTTAAGCAAGATACAGGGCTCCCAATTCTTCGTCATGTAAACAAGGCTCGTGCCCTGTTTTTGTTTACATGGGTTCAATTTACCAGTACAAATTCTTTTTCTAGCTGATTAATTTATTTTTTTATTCATTTTAAAAATAAATAAACAGTTCCTAACGATTAACACATTCACTAAGACGTGTAATACATGAGTTAATCAACAGCCATATAAAGTTAAAAATAACTTTAGAACACAGTAAATGAGCAAATCTAGTTACAAATATTTTAGCCCGAAAAATATCAAAACTCTGAGATCATACTTAAGGCAATTTATTTAATAATTTTAAGCAATATTATTGAATTACATATCAATTAATATGATTGCAATTTAAATGTATATCAGTTTATGCCATCAGGAGGGATGCGAGAAGTCGAATTCAAATTCAATTCAAGACCTACACTGCCAAAAGAACTTCAAAATGCCTGTCTGTCTGTCCGTTACAATTTATATTTTGCTTCGTTTCAAATAAGTTTAATAAAATTATATAACGCTGATAAATAGTTTACTGACCTTGACCTTTCCTTTTACTCTGACTTTACTATTCCCTTTTTGGTAAAGCTAATTTTTCCTTATAAGTATTTAACTAATAATGATTTATTCACTTGAACTTCTGAAATAAAACCTGTTGTTGGGAACTGTTCAATGCTCTGGCTAGTGCACCTATGACAACGGTGTTTCAAGATACTAGTACAATCATAAGCTATTCTTGCACTGATTATGTTCGTATAAATTCGGTAGCTATGCAATTTCTTTATATTTTAATGTCGTCATTCTCAATTATACTAGTGATATTAACTAAACGCATTTTACTAATGACATTGAAAATAAATGACGTAATATTCTGTGGTTTGAACATTGTGTGCCAAATTTTATTTCCTGTAGATTTGTCTCTGACATCGGTAAATGATGTATTAATGAAAATCGATAAATTCGAGATTACCATGGACCATTCATGATAGTCATAAACCTTAGGCCGCATCGAAAGTTAGTAAATTCGTGTATATTTTATTGATGTAACCTTCTGATCGACAATTACAATATTTTTATACTTTAACTCAATTTATTCGAATAATTAAAGATTTTGAGAGAAAAGTGAATATACAAAGGAAATCATTTCTTTGGTGGTTTATACGGGTTATGGAGGTAGCGAATCAAGTTATGTTTTTTCTGCAATGGATGCTCGCTTCCTTCACACTAGCATGAACTACCAAAGAAAACATTTTATCATCTAAAAGATTATACTGTTTATTTCTTACAATTGTACCGTACTATGAACATACTTTTACGTACACAAACACAAACTGGAGAAGTTTTATACTGAATCATTACACAACTGAACTGCATGGAATAAATACAATTCGTAACGACTACTCGTGCACTCATAACCACAGCTTTTGTCATTTCAAAGGACATCTTACACACACATTTTGTCACAATACAAAAATTACAAACATTAGATTCCATCCATTTGTACACAACATGATAAAAGCATTTTTTTCTGACGCTCTAGTAAATACAAAGTACTCTTAAACATACAAAACATCTTTGTCCCTTTCTTGTGACAATTACAGCTTAGCACATACATTTTACAACAGGCAGTGACATTGAAAATTAACTTGACCAGTTCACTTCATTCCAGTTCTATCATTATTTTTTTTTTTTACCTCAAATGATTTATTTTAGACGATATAATTTTTCATTATCATTGAAAAGTTCAAAATATCAGGTTGTTTTGGAATGTCCTTCACCTTTCTGGTGCCCTTTGACCTTTGTTCACTGACCACCTCCTCCGCCGCCTCCCCCTCCTTGCTGATCCCCGCCCCCTGACAACATCATTATTAACACGACAGGGACTATGTACATCCACTGAAAAATAAACACATGATTTTTCAATTGTTGTGTCTAGCCTACGCATTGTTTTAGAACGATCTTGTTAACAAATTGCAAACTTGCATCTTACAAAAAAAATAAATTCACATTTTTACAATGTGTTCAATGAAAACCTAATACATGTATCAGTTTATTTATAAAAAATAAATTTTAATGGAATATTTATGCAACTGATATCAAAACACAATGTTTATGCGTTGAGGATACAACATGTGGTATCATGGTACGTATTCAATTGTTTTTGATCGTCCACATTCTCAACAAACGATGAACCAATACTGTAAAAATTGCGACCAATACTAGTATTAAACAGAAGCGTTTTAAGGACGAAGCCAATGTCATTTTGTTTGAATGATAAAATTTCGTAGCAAATTGAATGTACAGCATATAAAACTGAACAAGAACGGAAATACACGCGAATATATAGTGGTATCTGATACAGCTGAGATGGCGGAAACCTAACTACACTGGAAATCCATATTTCCTACACGTGTTTCCATACATGGTTATTTCACGGTGAGAATCGTACATTGAAGAGAGCAATCTAATAAACACCAGTCGAATTAGAAAACCCTAAAACCGCATTGAGGCTTCTCTAGATCTACTTAGTCTAATTACTCCAGGAGTTCACAAAAAATAATTTTGAATCCTTAAAATTTCCCAGGATTATCTTATAAATACTACCTGATTTTGGAAAAAGACGAGTTTCTTCTTTTTTTTAGATAGTTTGTGAACAATGTGCTTTATTTTTTGGAAATGTAATACACAACATTTCGATTAGTGGATTTATATCCAAGATTTGGTGTATATAAACATATACAATGTTTAGCATTCAGAGAGTGGGTCAAACCGAACCCGATCATGCAGTTAATCACTAATCATGTCCTCTAATCCGGTATTAAGATGAATTGCCTGTGTCACGTATATCACGTGTTCCTTTGATCTCAAATATCTTAAAGATTTTTCATTTTAAGACACTGGCAATTTTGTTTCATGTATTTTATATGGTATAAATTCCTGCTAAAATGAATGCCACTTCCAAATAGTTTACATTTATCTATCTAAGAACTTAAAGGCAACCTAAAAATGAATAATTTCACAATAAACACAAAGTTATTCGGTGGAAATATAGAATTTTTTGCTGAGTCTCAGCGAAATTAGTAAAAAGTATTAAATCGAATAAATTGATAATTTGGAAAATAATCTCAACAAATGTCATTTAATTTTCTTCACAAAATACCAGGAGTGGTCAATCTATTAACATTAAACAGTTAATTAGTTCCTAATACATGTATACCAGATTGTGTGTTTGTGTGTGAAAAATACTAATAATTACATTACTTTCATCTACAATGTTATGTTTATTTGGCTGATTGTCATCGTTGACGTTGGAATTGACTATGAATACTGTTATCAAATAGCAAAAAACAGGACAACACACTAAGCATCTATCTATGCACTGGTAATCAAAGGTTTGAATAACCGATTATCAAACCGCATGTACATCAAAGCAGAAACAAAAAAAGGCTAGAATTCATTTCAAAATTCATTAATAATCAATTAATGTATGTATACTGAAAAATCAAGAATATACCATCAAAACGACGTTTGCTTAATGCAACATAGTAGTCCGAGACTTTACAATTCAACAACGCGGTGTTATTTTTTTCTCTTTCAATGAGAGGTTTTCCTTAGCCTATCATCAATTATAAAACAAAACTGTTCCCAGACACCAGACAGTGGAGGGTTAGTTAATGAATCTGTCATTAGCCGCGGTCCGTACACCCCCATCCAATCGATTACCCGGCGTTTCTCTCTCCCTCTGTCTCTCCGGGTTGAATGGGTAAGGGAAACGTTCCAGATCGTTCAGGAAGACATTCATTTCGACGAAATCAATAGATTTGACAGACCAATGGTTTTCTTGTCCTGTACAAGTCATTAAACTGGAGCTACCAATCAGGCTCCCACAAGGTGATGGCTAACCTTGCTATAACCTCAAAGGTAGGGAACTTACAGTAGCTTTAACCATTTGTACATGTATATAAAGATAAAGAAAGAAATACCTGTATAGATATGACGAAAACAGTTTTATAATTGTGGTTTTACATAGATATCAAATAAAATTGACATAAATGAGAATGGACTTTAATAGTGGATTTTCTTTCATTATTCCAATATTATTAAGGAACTGCTTTTCACATTAACAGTGTACGGTGGTCATTGTTTAAAAGGATGCACGAGTCCTCGGGTCTTCACATCGCTTTCGGGATTCTCTCGGCAGACGAAACCCTAAATGACGTCATCACCAACGAAAGCCATTCCCATCTGGTAACAGACGAAGAACTGAATGTAGTGTGGCGGATCTTTGTGTTCGGATTGATCCCGCTGTTTTCTGTGTTTGGAGTGATTGGTAATTTACTCAGTCTCGCCGTGCTTTATCACCAACGAATGAGGAATCCTACCAATTCTTGCCTCGGCGCTTTAGCTCTCTCAGATCTTGGATTTCTTGTGCAAAGTCTTCTTTTCGTGGGAACCAACATCCAAAGTGTATATGACCCGGTGCTTGGTGAGGAAAGAAGCCAGATACTGTATCCCTGGTTCGGGGCTTACGCCAGTTTAGTAGCCTCGAGGATTTCTTCCAGTCTTATACTGCTTTTAACAATAGAGAGGTTCATTGCCGTTTGCTTTCCCATTCGAGCCAAACTTATATGTAACAAGCGGTGTACGATGGCTTGCTTGATCTCTATATGTCTAGTGACGACTTTACTATTTCTTCCTTATGCTCTCAAATATGAAATTGTTTATCTTCATGGCAACACCACGCACACACCCATGCGTCTAATGTCTTCTAAACTGGGCGAAAATAAAGAATTTTTCGAAATCTATGGAGTGACTTTGAATATTGTTTACAGGTTTATACCAATAACGCTGGTGTTAATTCTAAATACCAGGATCATCCTAATTACCCGAAAAACTTGCTCAAGCCGTAAACTGATGGGCACTTTAGACGCAAAGGTTTACTCCAACGAACAGACCCGGATAACGTTCATGCTGGTGACCGTGTCCCTACTGTTCGTTCTGTGTACGTTGCCGGGGGCCATACAAAGCATCTTGTCCCACTGCTTGGAAGGCTACACCATGACGGGACAACACCAGTACGTCTTCCGGTGTCTCAGCTACGTCATCTACTCCCTGGAAACCTTCAACTCGTCCGTCAATTTCTTCATCTACATGGTGATGAGTAAGAAGTTCTCAAAGACTTATAAGGAAATGTTTTGTTGCATGAAATCTCTGACCCATTACCGAGTGCCTTGCAACTCTAAGGAGTCCATACGAAGTCTACAAAAAAGTGACACTAAGATCCTCAACAGCATCAAGTAAATACCGTCTTGATAGTCAGACTTCTAATGATTGACTTGTGGTTATTTCTCATAGCTTCCTAGGGGCACATAACTCTACCTCCTACTAGTTATTATGGGGACAGTAATCATGGATTACAAGTCTTGTGGTTTGGTACATGCATTTATTAGTTTGTTTGCTGAGCAATAAAACTTTTATTACACGACAATGTACGATTTCCTGGCAGATTAACAAACATCTAGAATAATATTCCACAAAATCTTTAAAGATGGTTTGTCTTCAATGTATTTGGGGCATTACTATTTTGGGGAAACATCGGTATACAGTATATCAGACAGAATTACCTTTTGTTTGTTTTCTTTACCCCAAATTTCTAAAATCGCTATTCAAGTGTGTATCTTTGCAATATTAATATACTGTAGTAACTAGGAATCAAGCCATGAATAATTCATGTTGAAACCAATAGAAGACAATGTTCTGAAAAGCCATTTCACTAAGTTCTCTGTGAATGGCTGAATGTTTCAATGTTATGGTTAATTTCTCCTTGTCTGTATAGCAGCCACTTTGTGTTCTCATTGTCTGCAAATTGTTTCTTATTCAGAATAAATCACAAGTTATTATGCTTGACTGACACACTGGATCTAGCCGTTGTGTTATTTTGAAAGACTGGGGATCGAGTGCACTCTTGTCAATAGACGTATAGTAAATAAATATATATTTGACAGATAGAAAATTAACACGACACGAGACGGTTTTTTACTGAACAAACAGTAAATGACCAAATGAAAGATAACTTTAAGAATATGTGTCATCAAAAGCCGTATTCCGTGGACTGAATAATAGGGTAACATCGCTTACCTGGTATTATCTAACTTTCACTTTAGTAGCTAACCTGCGCTAGCTAGCTTTGACTATGTTATAAACAATATTCAAGCGCATTTACAAAGAGACACTACAGCTCATTTTCTCATCTTGGTTATTTCTTTTTTTAACACAGTTCAATAAAAGAATAGAAGTTATGCGTGTACCGAGTGTTTACATTTTTGCTGCAATAATAAGTTCGCTATGTCGAATTAAAAATGGTCCGGAATTCAAACTTTATATCACATCGACTCGAACGGCAAATTTGTCAATGGAATTGGAGTTAATTTTATAGAAATAAACAGGAAGTGAAAATAATTCATGCGCAGGGTCATTCACATGACAATTAAAACATCTTAATTCTTATTGTTAAGAAATATCTTCTCTTGATACGACCCCGGAACGTTATTTCCCATGAGGCACCTGACAAAGAAGGGATATGGAAATGCTCGGCGTATCTAGATGTTAAAATATTCTTATACAATTGTAATTAAAGGATGCATTGATGACAAAAGCATATTTATTATTTTTATTTCTTACAAGTTATATAGTTCGCACTTGTCTTTTGTCTCCATCTATTTTGTTCCTTTTATAGCCAAATCTGCCGAAATTCGTAGTCTTTTCAGCCTTTTGCTGAAAGCATCGCTGAAATGTTTACAATCGATGAACATGCGTATCTTAATCAAAAGGCTGGGCTAGCGATATTTACTGTATGGGCCGTCTAAAATTATTAGTTATAGCGATAAAATTAGAGTTTTTAGATTTCACAAAGCGTAATTTTTGCAAAAGTTCAATTGTCATTTCATGGAATTTGTGCAAAATGAGCTGTAATGTCTCTTTAAATGCATACAAATCAAATTATACAACTTATAAATACTTTTTTTTTAATTTGAAAAGAGTTTCAGAATTCACAATGTAAATTCCAAAGACAGAACTATTTCCATGAACAACAGCAGCAAATAGAAATGGTTGATATTAAATTTGATGCTTAAAGCTTTTTTATACTTATTTGCGCAGATAAGCTTATTATTGTCTTGATTTCCATAGAGATACTATATACAGTAACAACATTCATGTTATCCAAGCTTTAACAGTTACATTTCAAAAATCGCTGAATGCTTGCCATCTAAAAAGAGATTTTCCTATCATTGTAGATACCAGCATTTGAGTCATTCAAATTTTAATTCACAGTTTGGCTGAATAAGCACCAAAACCATTAAAATCGTCATTGAAATGGATTAATTTCCTGCAGTGCATGCTTGTATAAAGCCCATAAAAACGTGACATTATCTAAAACTCTGAAACGTGACAAAGAAGATGATTTGTCTCACTCCGTCACTGATGACAATGCTGGATCTGTAGTGACAATAAGGATGCTGCCCATCCCAAGGTTTTGAGTTGTATAGCTCATTAAAGTATCTGTGTTCACTTCATTAAAGTCTGCCATGCTTTATATATAACTTGGTATGGTTGTCTGCAATACTTGCAATGCAATACATATAAATTAGTATGGTTCTGCGCATTTCAAAAAAGACAGTTTTACTTTAGGCCAATCATTATTTCCTAAAGTAAAAAGACTTCTAAAACATTTTTAAAATCTTTTACTTAATACAGATACTAGTGAAGGACGACTTAGTAGTCAATTTTTACCTAGTACTGCAGGCTAAGAAAAATGGGTTATGTTGCAAAAATGCAATTGCAGTTAATTTTGCAGCATTCATTCGAAGGCAGTTCTCGGTGTAAATGTATATATACATACAAGCTACATGTACATGTATTATGATTCAAACTGCCAAGATTATTTATTTAAAAGTTCTACTTCTACTAAATTAAAACAAAAAATAAAAACAGGCATTCAAAAAATACATGTATTAAACCTTCAACTTTATAGTCATTTATAGCTATAAAAAAAGGGGTTCTACTGCATACATCGGTTTAATTACTTTAATAATATCAATAAACATTAATATTTAAGCTTTTTAGGTTATTCAAGTTACAAGTGCCTCAGTAAATTGATCCATTTGTAACATGTATGTTCATGATTAAGGAGGCCGGATGATCAACACATCAACCATCAGATTTTAAACATGATTTCTACATGGTATAACCTTTAGACAAAGGTACTGTAGATTCCTTATTTTACGCGAGTACTTAATTCCACGATTCATCGGTTTCCCATTAAATTGCAAGAATATAAAATTGCGAATGTTGAAATTTTATCATAGTTTCATGTAGTTTACATATGTTTGAAAATTAAAAGCAGATTTTAAAATTCGCGAGACGGGCTTCTCGCTATTTTACGCGGATATTATTTCCTCGCGTTTAATTAAGAATTTACAGTATAGACTTTAGGTATAGTACTTTAGACTGAAATCGTATTTTGCATTTTCCTTGTCCCCATGCAAGGTGATAAAAGTGGAGTCTATAAATGGTCTTAATCTCCAGACACATTGTGTAAGTTTAAACGAAATGTAATGCTATAGATAAGTTATTACTGATGACCTTAGAGTAATTTTTTTCCCTAACAGTCATTAAATAAATCATATGCTCTCCCACACACACAATAAACCCCTCACTGTGGCTGAATAATTACAACCTCTGAGACCAAAGGATCATTATTTGTGCAGCAAGTCTCAAAACTAACATAAAAAACAAATAAAAACCTGCGATAAAACCCTTGATATTTTATTGACATTGAAACATCTAGAGTATATCAATGCAATGCACAGACAGAATGTGTCCATAAATAGAGTTATAAAAAGGCTGCTGATGTGATGGAGACAGAACTTAATAGGTTATTATGATAGAGAGATAAACACAGCTGTTGCATACACTAACAGCTAATGTCATCAGATTGTGGCCTGCCTCTTGCAAGCCTAGCAAATTTTAGCAGTAATTTTTACTTGATATTTCAATGATGACTCATTTTTTTGGCCAAATGTGTGAATTCTTCTTTTCATTTTAAACAAACTTATAAAACACACAGCCTCCAAACAACTCTTCCATTTCTCCACCATATAGCAGTTCAATGGATCTTAATTCATGATATTAAAAACCTTTTTATAAATATGGTACTTAGTCAATAATTCTATACTTTTTTTCTGAACACAAATAGAGGTTATCTTACTGCAAGTAACTAGGATGTCTGTGGTTGGATTTCTGATAAGAATTGGTTAGAGAGTTATAGAGATTCATCAATCAATGCACAAAAATTAGATTATTTACTTCTGCACTTTAAATAGAACACAGATAAAATATGATCATGATTTATAATTCGGATATACCTTGGTACCACAATTCAATGAATCCATGTATTGTTCATGACATCCCAATGTACTGAATATACAGTTAACGTTCATTAAAGTTTGCATGGGTGTGTTTTCATCACCCATATATTACTAATAAGAGGTTAACAATGCATTGTAACAGATTCTGATCTGTAAATATTCACTGCAGCAGAATTAAATTTACAGTTCCTTTGATCAGTAAAAATGAATTGTACTGCAATAAAACTAATACAGTACTTCTGCTTAAAGTCTAATGTTTCTACTTGTAACTACCAGTATCTGGTCTGTAAAATACTATTTTTGAAACTTCCATCACCTCCATTTCTTCATCTTTCTCTTTCCTTAGGTTTGATCATGATTCTATATACGCAAAATGTATAAATCGGTATAAATACTGAGTATGGAAAGGTTGCCTTAATCAAGATAAACCTTCATTGGTCAGATCAATAGATCATGAATTATGATTGACTCTGGCTGGCATAGCTACAAATAACTACAAATGACTTCTCAACTGTCACTTTGCATTTCAGACCCATGAGTATCAAGCTTCAGAAGAATGAAATTAATTAGTTGAATGAATTATCTCAATAAATAAATGAAAACCTTGACCTCAATCGATCCATTGATGGATCATAAAATCTAGAATGTTCATTTGGAGTGTTGTCTATGTAAAGAATCTTATTGTTTTTTTATTTTGTAAGACTGATTTTACCAGCAGTATTCTAAATAAGCAACATACTCAAAAGGTCAATAAGCTGTTGAAGCATGTGACTGCTAAATTAAGTTATCGCATATTGCAATTTTATCTCAATCTGCAACCCACCCTACAAATGATGTATTGATGTTCCCTGATTGAAAATGTCATCTGATTGGCAATGTACATTTTTCAAATTCTACTTTGTGAAAGGACATTTGTTGTGGTTGCTTTTATTCAATATATTCAAAGAAAACAAGCACTCTGAAAATATTGCTGCATAAAAAATCATGTCTCCTACCAATAAATGGCATTCAGATGTCAAGGCAAAAAGTGGCATTAAGGGGTAAAGGGTTAATATTGATTTACCAGTATACGTCTTTAGGCATTCTCTTAGCTGGATTTAATTATGACAATATGAGTAATTATAAAAACTGATTAACTTCAGCATGCTCATGAAACATGACTATAAATGTTGTTTATCATATTTATAGTTCATCAATTGTTTTGATGTGAATGTTTATGTTGTATTCAAATTTGAACCTTTAACAAATCTATATTTAAGGTCTGACATGACATATCTTCCATTATTTTTTTTAATTTTGTGAAGATTTCTACTATGTAATTCAAAAGTTATATTTTCATGTTTTAATTGTGATATTTTTCTATTTCAAGATATAGTTTCAATTGAAAATATATACTATGACTTTACCAATCACCATTCAATTGCATTTTGCATGCTATTAATATTCTGATTCCAAAACTAGCATGGTCATGCACCCTGACTTTTGGGCATAAGCAAGTTTAAATGCAAATAAAGAAGAAATAACCTATCAAGGAAAATTATATAAAACTGAGGAACGTTGAGTGTGTCCTTAAGTGTGACTAAATTATAGTTTATGACAAGGAAACTACCAAACTAATTGAGACAAATCTCAAAAGAGCATAACAAAACATGTGGAACAGACACAAAGTAATTTCCGAAACCAAAAGTCTCTTGCAATTTCCACACACAAGTTTTCTTACCTATACATATCTTTTTGAACACACTTGACTGCACCCATTGCTTTTTATGAATTTCGACTACTCTACATATTTGTGTGTTAATTGGTTTCCATGAAATACTTGACCTCGTATACTTACATATTTGGCCAAAAATGACCTTTTGTCCTCTGTTTGACCTTTGGCCCTCTCTTGTTCTTCTCTCTTCAATTTTTCTATATAACTCTGTGTATCAGGTCTAAAAAAAATAATAAACAGATACAAATGAGGCAAGAGCCAATTAAATCATTCATCGTTAATACAGTCTGTAATAATTAGTAGCAACACAAACCATACAATATGTTACACTGTATCTTAAAAAGCTAAACATACCTTACATCAGTGCTAATATATAATTGTTTGCATGCAACCTAACATGGAACTTGTCTCTATTAAAACTCTCTAGATCTATAAACTACATTCATATGGTATTGATGTTGTAAAAATTAATGTGGTCCAGAACTGTCTATCACACCTCTATATCAATTTTCAAACAAAAAATACAGTTAATATACAATGATACTATATTAGATGCTTACGTGTATCTTAAAAAATGAAGATGAGACATCTAAGAAAACATGTAGCCATTGCAAAATTCTGGTTGTATAGAAATTTAGGGTATACTTACGATGGACCAAGCAGTGTCTGTGTGACCTCTACACTTGTGTTCCAGTCCTGTATGGAGAAGTTGTCCCCATTAACACACTGGGAGGTGGCCGTCTCCAAGGAGATACCCATCACTTCTCCTGTCTGGTCAAAGTGAATCCAGACGTGGTCTGATAAATTGGAACTCATGATACCACACTGAAAAATAATATCACGACTTACAGATAATCAGTATGATTGTTAAGCAGGTGAATTATCAATCTTTAACTGGCTGGCTATATATTGTTAAGTTTAACTTATAAAGTATATGTACTGCTGGAGTGTACTGTGGTTTCATTAATATTCAATGGTATCAATTTTCGTGGATAAAGTGAAAATCACAGTTTCCAGGATACGTAAATTCATGGCCAATGACCCTATCAATACAAAATGTTAATAGAAATTGCACTTCAATGAATCAAATGAATCATGGATCAACTTAATAATGAAATCCTCGAAAATTGGTATTCAACGAATATTGATGAAAGCACAGTTTGCAGGGAAATAGTTCTAATTAGCTTGGTGAATATGTGATATATTTATATTTAGTTTTTGAGAATAACTATGAGAGTGCACGTTTGTGGTGACACAGTCATGTTTGTTACAGAATACATGTACATGTATGTACAAATTGTGGTATACTTCTTTGTACTACATGTACTACATGTAACATAGTCTTTATCACTTACAACTGAAGTATATTATTGGTATAGTTCATGCACTTGCTGCTAAGGTGTATGTAGAGATGATGATCTTTGTACTTGAGGTTGTTCTGAATGTAGTGATGTAGTCCTCACTTAAAGTACTTACCAATGAATTGTATGTATAGAGTGAAAATACTCCCTAGTACATGTACATACAGCTTGAATGATTGTAGTGATATAGTCCTTAGTACATTAACATTTACAGCAGGAGTGTATGTAGTGATATAGTCCTTAGTACATTAATACTTACAGCAGGAGTGTATGTAGTGACATAGTCCTTAGTACATTAATACATACCACTGGAGTGTATGTAGTGACATAGTCCTTAGTACATTAACACTTACCGCTGGAGTGTATGTAGTGACATAGTCTTCCCCTGATGATCCAGATCCTGTCTGAAGCCTCAAGCGGTAAATGTCATTTTTCTTGGCCAACATCTTTACGAGTAAAAACAAAAAAACATAATTCAATTAACAAATACACACGTTTTCCAATTGTAAATAATGAATGTATAGGTAATGGTAGAGAAACATTATATGCAACAGTAATCATTCAAGAATAAGTGGTGAGAAGGATAATGAAGATGTACCTAAACACTTTGTCAAATGTACCATTCCATTGGCCTTGACACATAGATAAAGGTGAAACAAGAGGCCCATGGGCCACATCGCTCACCTGAGGAACAATAGGTATGATAAAGTCAGCTTAATGGAGTCATAATACAAACAATCTGGACAATGTACAATAATACATGTAGATCCTGTATAAATAAAATCCATTTTTCCCCCTTAGAAATCGGATAGCCCTGATTGATGCCAATATTTACAAGAGCAGACTTTAATCACCGCTCCTGCACATATATAGGGACTCAACGTTGCGCAGGCAGGGATGACCGCACACCTACGCAACTCAACAGGTACCAACTTTTACGCAAGCAGGGATGACCGCACACTTGCACCAACAGCTCAACCTAACTCAAGCAGGGAGTGCCGCACACTTGCGCTAGAAAGGCCTGAACACCAGCAGGGATTACCATACATTAGTGCTCCGCCGCAACCACCACCAATACAAGCCGGTATGAATGCACACTTGTATTAATGCGATACAGGGCATGAATGACCGCACACCTTGTATCGAAGGTTAGAAAACACGTAGATTAAATAGAGCAGGGATTTTCACTCACTCAATCTATCCATACCTGTTCAAGTTTAACCCCAAACAGTCGCTCATCATAATGCAATAGACACTGTCCCTATATATGTGCCAGCCTAAAATAATTCATAGTATCTAAAAATTGGAAATCAAAAATAAACAAACTAATCCGGTCTAACCCAAAACTTCTTATGCAGAACAACTTATATACATTGAATATTTATTATTGTATAAAAATAATCATCACAATAATTGGTTAACAGTGGATGCATTAATTAAAATAATCAAGAATCAATAAATCAAGGGCAATAACTCAATACAGTAATACAAAAAGATTCTAATGAAAAAATAGCTGCCTGCTTCAATTTTATAGTCATATCACATGTTGAGTAATGCAGTTCTCAAAAAGATCCTTTACAATTATTTATATATGGGATATTTAGCTACATCAAACTCTGAACCTTCTTGTGAGGCCGAAGAATTGTCCTGGAGCCAAAGTTTTAACAATCATAAAGAATCATCTTGCTGATTAGTTTCTGAGAAGAAGATTTTTAAAGATTTACTTTATATATTCCTATGTAAAACTTTAACACCCCCCCCCCATGTGGCCTCACCCTACCCCCAGGGATCATGATTTTCACAACTTTGAATCTACACTACCTGAGGATACTTCCACACAAGTTTCAGCTTTCCTGGCTGATTAGTTTCTGAGAAGAAGATTTTTAAAGATTTACTCTATATATTCCTATGTAAAATTTCGACCCCCATTGTGGCCCCACCTTCCCCCGGGGATCATGATTTTCACAACTTTGAATCTACACTACTTGAGGATGTTTCCACACAAGTTTCAGCTTTCCTGGTTGTTTAGTTTCTGAGAAGAATATTTTTAAAGATTTACTCTATATATTCCTATTTAAAACTTCGACCCCCATTGTGCCCCACCCTACCCCCAGGGATCATGATTTTCACAACTTTGAATCTACACTGCCTGAGGATGCTTCCAAACAGGTTTCAGCTTTCCTGGCTGATAAGTTTCTGAGAAGAAGATTTTTAAAGATTTACTCTATATATTCCTATGTAAAATTTAAACACCCCCCCCCCAATGTGGCCTCACCCTACCCCCAGGGATCATGATTTTCACAACTATGAATCTACACTACCTGAGGATGCTTCCACACAAGTTTCAGCTTTCCTGGCTGATTAGTTTCTGAGAAGAAGATTTTTAAAGATTTACTCTATATATTCCTATGAAAAATTTCGACCCCCATTGTGGCCCCACCCTACCCCCGGGGATCATGATTTTCACAACTTTGAATCTACACTACTTGAGGATGTTTCCACACAAGTTTCAGCTTTCCTGGCTGTTTAGTTTCGGAGAAGAAGATTTTTAAAGATTTATTCTATATATTCCTATGTAAAACTTCGACCCCCCATTGTGGCCCCACCCTACCCCGGGGGTCATGAATTTCACAACTTTGAATCTACACTACCTGAGGATGCTTCCACACAAGTTTCAGCTTTCCTGGCTGTTTAGTTTCTGAGAAGAAGATTTTTAAAGATTTACTCTATATATTCCTATGTAAAACTTCGACCCCCCATAGTGGCCCCACCTTACACCCAGGGGTCATGAATTTCACAACTTTAAATCTACACTACCTGAGGATGCTTCCACACAAGTTTCAGCTTTCCTGGCTGTTTAGTTTCTGAGAAGAAGATTTTTAAAGATTTACTCTATATATTCCTATGTAAAACTTCGACCCCCCATAGTGGCCCCACCTTACACCCAGGGGTCATGAATTTCACAACTTTGAATCTACACTACCTGAGGATGCTTCCACACAAGTTTCAGCTTTCCTGGCTGTTTAGTTTCTGAGAAGAAGATTTTTAAAGATTTATTCTATATATTCCTATGTAAAACTTCGACCCCCCATTGTGGCCCCACCCTACCCCCGGGGGTCATGAATTTCACAACTTTGAATCTACACTACCTGAGGATGCTTCCACACAAGTTTCAGCTTTCCTGGCATTCTGGTTCTTGAGAAGAAGATTTTTGAAAATTTCTCGAAATTTTTCATTAATTTCTAATTATCTCCCCTTGAAAACGGGTGTGGCCCTTAATTTTCACAACTTTGAATCCCCTTTGCCTAAGGATGATTTGTGCCAAGTTTGGTTGAAATTGGCCTAGTAGTTCTTGAGAAGATGTTGAAAATGTGAAAAGTTTACGGACAGACGGACAGACGGACAGACGGACGGACAGACGGACGACAGACAAAATGTGATCAGAATAGCTCACTTGAGCTTTCAGCTCAGGTGAGCTAAAAATGGTTAGGAATGAGGAGGGGAGGGGGGTATATGTGTATAATGTATAAGATATATGACCATTCCAGAAATGACAGCAGGCAAAAATGATTTCAGTACCACATTGATTATCTAATAAACATTCTTTGGTGTTATCTCCCTTTGACAGTACTCGTGCATTTTTCTTGTAGTATCCTGTATTAAACTACAGATATTTCTCATCTTTACATTTATTTTGACAATGTAGTGCTTTTATTATATTGTAATGGCATGGGGTTATACATTTTCATTTGCCTGACAATACTCGATCTAATAAACCCAGTGACTTCAGTGAAAGATTAATCATATATTGACCAGAAAAAAAGAAAATAATATTATGAAATGTGGAAGTCATCCATAGGGACATGTCTAGCAAAAATTCTAGAAATATATCATTTGTATATTATTTTCATTGTAAGGGTAAAAGTATTGGCATCTAGAGAGGGAAATTAAGTTTTTGTTGTTGTTGCTACATGACTGTATAGATTACATTGACAAGGATATTACCTTTAGTTTCTCCAGTTCATCTGAGGTCAGTGGAGCAACAGAAGAGAAGAATGCTCGATTTCCCTTCACAGATTTTAAAACTACCATTCCTTTTTTGGTAAATGATGGATTCAAACCTTAAATGATTGGAAAAAAATGTCTTTCAATCATCTATACATATGTTATTGCAAGGGACCCCTAACTTACCATTCATCACACCCTTAGGCATAATTTGCAAGTTTATCTAACATTGAGAGATAATCTTTATTCCCAATATTTCCAACAGCTTGTTCCTGCATTAAATAATACAATAAGTACATGTATAGCAATCTCGAGTCATTAAACGTCAACTAAATATAAGATTGCACATATTTTGATAAACTCTGTATGATATAAAAACATAGATAAATTCAATGAAAATACTGAAGCATAACCAAATTACCAGAATCAAAACTGTGCTCCAACACCAAAGTCCTTGATCCCCCTTCAAACTCATCGTCTGCCTACAACAAGATAGTAAAACAAACTTTAATATTGAAAAATGCTCTCTTTTATATTTGCAATATGATGATCCAACGAAAACAATATGAGAAGTTAAATTTCGTTGAATGCTCTAAATAATGCACTCTAACTGATTTGTATTGAAATCCATTACAATGAAGTAGTTTACAAAATTTATGCAAGATGAATAAAATCAGTTGTGAATGTTAGCTAGGGGTATATGTATGCTAAGCATGGGATAATAAATTGATAAACATCAGGCAAGAGAAATTCTTTTCAAACTTCTTTATCAGTAGTTGTAGTTTGATAATACATTTCAACAAATATTCACCGGCAGAGTCTCTCAGCTGACAGGCGAATTTAGCAACCTTGTATTATATATAGACTGGTATAATTTTTAAAAAAATGTTTGTTAATATTAGTAATTTTTCGGAATAAAGATTATGATATAAATTAGATTAGAAATATCATAAAAGGATTGTCACAATTACGGTTGAATAATGTATTATCCCAAACGATAACCTCAAATCAAAACAACATTTCGTTTTATTAAAAGGATTTTATTGAAGGCAACATGTCAGTTACACCATAGGCATAGTCCACAGGTTAAAGTGTTGAGCTTGTGATCCGTACATCCAGAGTTCGAATCCCATAGGGGCTTTTGTTGTTACATACTGAATTTTATATTTTAGATATTCATTTTTTATCCCCAAATTTTTTGCTTATTTGACATATGTACAGTGTATTTATCAATACATGTATATCTTTCATAATCAAATAATTTACTGTTAAATGAGTGACTTTTTCCAGGTGTATTATTCCACCTTGGACAAAAGGCTAAAGGCCGTGAGTCAATACTTGGTGTCCTCAAGCACCAGTGCACTATGCACCTACTTAGATTTCTTGTCAGACCATTGTTCGTTGGGGAACGCAGTCTTAATTTTCTGTTTATTTGATTTGGTGGAAATTGCTTTGGTGGAACTTGCGGCAAACTTTCCAAGGTGTGATGAACAATATCTAGAACTGAATTGTACATGTATATCTAGTGAGCAGATTGTTTTATGGACTCAAATTTGTAAAATTTTAAACATATCTTTCTCCAAAAACATGTATATAGGTTTCAGTCTTTCAATGTGTTCACCTACTACTTTCAACCATATTTTGCCATCGTGTGTTTCTGATTGTCATGTATTTTCAAATGTCTATATTGGTAGTGTGAGAATATTCCAAATTAACATCATTCTTCTAATTACATGTACTTGGGACAATGGAAATCTCCTTTCGTCTTTATAAATACAATGTATATACTATTAGAGTTATGCTGCATGTAATGGCTAAAATCACAAAATTAAATCACTAAAACTGCCAATAATTCTAACTATAATATCACAGTATCTAAAAATACTAATTGTCCCATCAAATAGACCTCTGATGACATATTTATGTGTTATTTTAAAATAATCATATAACTTTAGTATTAAAGTCTTTCTTAGTTTTGACTCTTAGGTGTGGATAAAAAACTTCTTCTGAAATAAAAGTTAAAATGTTTTTAATTATCATACAAAAGATTCTATTCATTGTAAGAATTAGGGATGGGACGATCCACCGATGCACCAGTGCATCACGGTATTTATTTTGACGATATTTGGATCGATACATTTACCATTAATACAACGATACCTGAGCGAACTTTTTTTTATTTTCCAAAAATATCCGAGCTTCATATATCGGCTATTTTTAGTCTCCGCCCCTAATATGAAAGTACAAAGATCGCGGAAAACCTCGTAAAGTTGTCAAAACTGTTATACTCTGTCCCGAGGTTTTGCTTCCACCACTTTTTGCTTGATATTTCAATAATAGTAAATATCTTTGTGCTCAAACTAAGTTCATCCACTAATATAAAAAATGTCCAGATTATCTGTTTTAAAACGCCCCCTCTACCACTTCAGGTTTCAGTACACATCCCGAAATTGAAAGTCTGCGGAGATTTTGCATTGCAACACCCATTAATAAGCCCGGATGATAACATTAAAAAATAGCGCGATGTATTCCGAGTGTATTCCGAATGGAGAAAAGATGTAAACATTCCCCATTATAAATCTCCGTAAGGAATCTGTTTTCGTTCCTGTGAATTTTTCTGAGTGGAAAGGGATAATTGTTCAATGAAGATATCTTGGATATATTTCCTTTTAACGATTTCAACTGTATTTCTTTCACAGGTATGTGTAATTTAATTAAAAAACATCAAAAAGCGATGGAAGCAATAACTTGGGACAGACTATAGGAAGCTAAATCTGGAGTGTGGACAACTTTTGGATTACTCGTTTATGAAAAAGTAGTGTATATGAGACTTAAGTAATTTGTAAATTGTGCAACGCTCATTATAAATATATCAAAATAACTTTGGATATGCGGTAATACATCGACAGATTGAATAAATTTTTAACCCTTATTCATGTTTTCATTTAGCAGTTTAGTTACAATGTACCGTGATATGTATCGTATCGCATCTCATGTATCGTGATATGTACCGAATCGGCAAGGTACAGAATCGTCCCAGCCCTAGTAAGAATTATAAGTAATAAGATGGAGTTATGCGAAAAATTAAATAATTGGATGGTTTCAGTTGAAATAAAAGCTTGGAAAAAAATTGAGAAAGAAGAAGAAGAAGAAGCTGTCAGACACCCATCATTGACATCAATGAAACAGCTACTTTCTGATAGAAAACAACTTAAGAAGCCTAAAAAATTGAAAAAATAGGGATTGTACAACTAAAGATTAAGCATTCTCAAAATCCTAACCCATACAATGCACAATCCGATCACCACCAGGAATAATATCGCTGCAGTCGACGATGCCATGGGCGCAGACATCTTGCTTTTTGCTTTGCCCTCTTTATTGTCGAATCAAACTTAGCGAAAGAAACTCGTTCCAGTCGGACAGCTAATCAGAATACCGATAACAAATCCTGTTGGCGTGTATATAAAGATGGCGGAAAGATTTGATCATGCCTTGAGCGGATGAAGCAGCATGGAACCTTTCGGCTTATTTCTCATCTCCTGATAATGTTGGTGTTATTAGCAGCTGCCATGTCCTTTGAAAATCAATCAGAACACTTCGAAAATCTCGACGAAGATGACGTCATATTTTATTCTGTGTTGTATTCAGTTGTCACTGTGGTTTTTGCGATGGCAGTCCTGTCAAAGTTTCTGACAAATGAATTACGAATGGGATTCCGATCAGTTTTAAGTCTTCTAGTGCTATTTTTGGGAGAGCCTCTCTGTCAGTTCTTAATTAAGGGACCAGGGGGTGTGTTGACTTTCGCTGGATGCTGTCTGTTTATTTATTCAATTCTTCCTGCAAGTCATCTACCTGTTGGGAATAAAACAGTTCTGGTGACAGGTACAAATAATATTTATTGATTGAAATTTTACTATCATTCATGTGATCTTTTTTAAATGCACTGAAAATTCAAATACCGCCAGTATTGAACCAATTCTTGCTTGCATGCAGATATGTTTTATGACATGAAATTGTATAGTCTAAGAGCTCGTCATAAAAATAAAACACTGTCAATTTTTTTACATGGTGACAGTCATGTTTTTTTTTAACTGCTCACTAAATTCAAAGCATGTCGCTAAAACACCCACTCAGTACAATTGCGCTATAGACGACTGGGTATCGTTGCAGGCATAAAAAAAAAAAGTGGTCACCGTAATTTTTTATTGCACACAACAATTAGAGACAACATGCAAGATGTTAAAAATAAATATTATCCTAACAAAATGCTTAATGTTATATATTTCAATTATTCTATATGACTTTAAACAGGTTGGGAACAATTCTCCTCTAACTACAGAGAGAACATCTTGCCTAAGCAAGATTATTTCTGTTTACAGTACATGAAATAAAAAATTCTAGTAAATTTTTGCAAGATTTTCAAAATGTATTTAAAAATTTTTTTAAAAATCCAAATGAAATTAAAAAATCCACATAAAAATGCAATGTAATGCAGAACAAATAATTCTATGTATGGCTTAATGTGTAAATATTAATTTGATTAACGTTTATTACCTATAGAGGCTCATGTAAGAAATCTGCTGAAAAGATTTAGTTTGTTACTGGAATGTATTTTGAAAAATGTAGCTGCATGTATATAGCCTAATAAAGTTTGAAGCAAATATGTTGTGTACCATTATTATTGATAATAAAATATAAAAATATTCTCCTGGATATTCCTCTGCTGAAAGAAAACAAGATAAAAATTTTAAAGGAAAAATGTGTCAAAATCTCCTATTTAGTGATTTACTGATTTACTGGAAATAAGAATGTTTTTATTAGTGTTAATAGGAATAATCTCAATTTAGCCAGATGTTCTCTCTATAAGGGAATTGTTTCCAACCTGTTAAAAGAGAACTGTTTAGTTGTCTATCAAATAATTAATGTATTCCTGAGAGATGTTCTACGGTGTTGAAATAAAAACATGTTGTAGTTAACTGTTTGCTTATATACTGCACCCTATATATGCCAGCAAAACAAATTTTCATTCATCAAAAAGGTTGTTTATAGATTTTCTGAACACTGTAGGACACAGTCGTTATAATTATGTTTGAATTGTACACTTTCATTCCATTAACTCTCTCCCAAGACTCGCCTCTCATCTCTCTCATTGAAGTCATGGGCGGTGATGTCTCAGGCCAAAATAAATTTGTTCCTTTGGAATTGCCTGCCGCCTCTTTGAAATACCCCTTACTGATAAAATTTTAGTATGTTAGAAGCAAAATATAGAGAATTTTTCTTTTATATGGAGATTTTTTACCAATTTTTAATTAGTGAAACTTCAAGTTTGAAAAATAAAAAAAACAACCACCTTCTTCCCTCCTGAGTGTAGAAACCTCCAGGAGGCAATTCCAAACAAAATTTTAAGGATTGCCACATTTCTGCCTCCTATGAGATAGAGTCTAAACAATTGGAGTTAAAGCCTTTTCAAAGCTTAAACATAGTTCACTGTAGTATTTTGGTTCAAGGTTTAACCATATCTCTCATATATTTAACTAAGATCATTCCAAATATAAGAATAATTTCAAATATAAGAATAAATAAAAAATAATTTCCAATTTTTCCTACAGAATACTTCTCTAATGCACTCGCACTATTTTATCAGCATGCCTTGATGTGGTTGCAGTTTTCTCTTGATCATTGCGAAGTGACCGAAAGACTAAATCAAGCGAGCGGCTGGCATTCACAATTGACACTTGCTATATTTTCCCAAACATAAAATGCACTTTTAGGTATTTTCTAGTACAATTCTTTGAAGAAAGGATGGGTATTATATACCAGAAAGAATTTTGACAAGATTTTTTTCAGTCGAAACACGGGCTATCATAAATGAAACAGAAAGTCCACTACATCTGATTGTTCATTATGATATTTATTTGTTAGAATGCTTCATTGCAGAAAATTTTGTTCATATAACGGTAATCTGTTGATAGATTAATTAAACAATTATAAAGTGGCAGTTTTATAAAATCAATTTTTAATGTATATGTATAATATTTACAGGATGTGATTCTGGGATTGGTCATGCTGTGGTGAGGAAGTTGGACAGTCTTGGTATGAAGGTCTATGCTGCCTGTTTAGATACCAACAGCCCTGGAGCTGTCTCACTCCACAATAACTGCTCAGAAAAGTAAGAGGAAGATTAAACTCAGTTTCCATTATGATTAATATTTTTAAAAAAACCCACATTATTTACATATATACCAATGTGACTTAAGGGCAAAATGAGTAAAATATAATCCACCAAGATGAATTATGAGCAAAAAAAGCAAAATCCAATCATGTCATTTACTCCTGAAATTGATATGTATTATTTACAGTAGTATAACTTGTGTAAATGTAACTTTTTTTTAACAGTGTACATATTCTCCAACTTGATATCACAAACAAGAAG
Organism: Magallana gigas; assembly: GCF_963853765.1. Lineage (NCBI taxonomy): Eukaryota > Metazoa > Mollusca > Bivalvia > Ostreida > Ostreidae > Magallana > Magallana gigas. The sequence goes on along the minus strand of NC_088857.1, from coordinate 33,162,003 downwards.
GACATTGAAAATGTGGTTAGTTTTATAAACAACAGAGTAGGTTCAGAAGGTAAGCTTTAGAATTGTTTCTTTAAGAATGATTTCAGTAGCTTCAATGGGACAGTTTATCTTTTAATTTGTTATCTGCGATGGGTTAAATATTTGGAAATGCAATTTTCTATTCAACCAAACAAACCATTGCTTTTATTAAAAGTCATAAACACTTGGTTATAGAGGGTCATGAAATGGCATACATGTAGATGTAGTGTTGCTTTACAGTATTCAATTGATACAGGGCAACTTACCTTTTTATAAATCTACAGATTTAATTACCCAATGTTAAAAGGGAAATTATATTGTCCATCTTTTAGCATTTTCACTTAGCTGTTTTCATTGGAACACGTACACCAGAAATTTAATGCAGGTTATCTCTCTTTTACAGGACTCTGGGGTCTAGTCAACAATGCAGGTGTGTGGTATTTCTCAGAGATAGAAATGACATCGGACAGCCTGCTCCGGAAAGTCCTGGAGACCAATATTCTGGGAGCCATCTCTCTCACCCGGGCTCTGCTTCCTCCAATACGACAGGCCAAGGGAAGAATAGTTAATATATCTAGTTTATTAGGTGAGTTGAGATGGGAAATGTACACCTTCTTATTTGCTGACTGTGTGATTTTTCAGGTGTACACACATGTAATTATAGTAAAGAACATCATATATATTTGAATCCATATTTATTTTATAATAGAATCTGCACTCTTGCAAGAGTAAATTTAGAATTGCACAAAGATTGACGACTTTGTATATTTTCTGTGTGGCATAGCTTATAGTTACATGAATATAGTAGTGCCTTTGTCGTTGATATTTAGGCAGAATAACAATGGAAGGAAATGGAGCCTATGCTATTTCTAAGCATGCTTTGGTGGCATTCTCAGATACACTTAGGCAGGAAATGAAGAAGTGGGGAGTGAAAGTTTCTGTCATTGAACCAACAGGGTTTTCTACAGGTAAATATCTACATTTTCAAGAGTATTTGTCTGTGATAAAACTACAAATCAAATTTATAACATAAAGTCCAATACATTTTATCAATGACACAGATTATACATTGTGGGTTGCAAACAAGGTCTGCATGATTATACAAATTAAAAATATTTATATAATATTTAATGAACAATTAGGGAAAATTATATATAAGTAACAGGGAATCATTCTTTGAATATTAATATGTTTAAACTGAATATTATGACGTGACCTAATACGGTTCAGCTTGACCAAATCCATCATAAAGCCCTATGGGCTTTTATATTGGATTTGATCACCCCTACCGTATTTGATAATTCTAAAAGAATGGCTCCTAATTCCTTTAACAAACATATCATAGGATAAAGATAAATCCTTGATTATCGAAGACCTCTAGGATGCAAACATTTTTAGACTATTCTGAGTAGGAAAATATTTATTTTACATATTATATACATGTATGGATGATACGTATAGAGTGACAAATTATGCCATAATTGCAAATGAACATATCTGAGTGATATTTTGCTGCATGGATCTGAATTGGGATTTTTGAGGCTGCATGTATATATAAATGAAAGATAATATCATAAAGAACCATAATGTGGAAATTAAGATCAGATCTCCACAATGGGAAGATTTCCATAACTAATTCCATAATTATATTTATGCCCCCCTTCGAAGAAGGGAGGGCATACTGCTTTGCTACTGTCTGTCGGTCGGTCCACCAACAGTTTCCATTCATTTTCTTTGCAGAGGATGAACATATTGAAATGAAATTTGGTATACAGGTTTATCATGATAATATCTAGGTAAAGTTTGATATTTGGTACATCGAGCAATTTTTGACAGAGTTATGACCCTTGGATGTAGAAAAATTCCAGCTATTTGCAGTTTCTGTTCATTTTCTTTGCAGAGGATAAACTGATTGAAATAAAATTTTGTATGCAGATTTATCATGATAATATCTAAGTCAAGTTTGATATTGGGTATGATTGAGCAATTTTCAACAGAGTTATGGCTCTTGGACGTAGAAGAATTCCAGTTATTTGCAGTTTCCGCTCATTTTCTTCGCAGAGGGTGCACATATTGATATGAAATTTGGTATACAGGTTTATCTAATTAATGTCTAGGTCAAGTTTGATTTTGGGTATGAAAGAGCAATTTCCAACAGAGTTATGCCCCATGGACTTAAAAAAATTCCAAATATTTGCATTTGGAATTCATTCTTTTTCTTTGTGGATGTTTCCAAGGGAGGGGGGCATTAGTGTTTCACAAACATCTTTTGTTTCATGTTATATGATACTTTTTTTTAGATATAAAGTATATACTATAATATCATCTTTAAGCATTCAAATGCAATTGCAAGCTATTTTAAGAAATTTTCTAAATATTCAAGCTCTAAAAATTGCCTGGTAATGTAGGGTACCCTGAATTTTTGGAAATAAACAGGTTTAAATGCTAATAGATAACAAATAATATATCAAAAAAAATTACCGGTATATAAAATTTAGGAACGTTGCGTCTGTCCTTAAATTTGCACATTTACAATTCGGTAATATTGCAATTGTATATAAAGAAACCCTGCTATTTTAATTATTAACTTATCAAGTTAACAAGGTCTCCTATATATCTTGTATGTTCTTGGGATGTTTTCTTTTACTTCAGATAATATGAAAGAACACAACATACTACGTAGAAAAGAAGAAATTTGGAATTCTATTGAAAGTGAAGAGATCAGAAACACTTATGGAAGGCGATACCTTGATGGTATTTACAACAGCATAATTGAGGGGTCTGGTCGCTACCCCTCAGATCTGACCCCGGTGACAAGAGCGGTCAGAAGCGGGCTATTGTCAAAACGTCCCAGGCAGAGATACCCATGTGGGACAGGGGCAGAGTTTCTCTTGACCCTGTATCCATTGTTACCTGTATGGATGGCGGATTCCTTGTCGGCCTCTCTTGGAATTATGCCCAGAAATATTAGCCCAGCAGCTCTGGAACAGTAATGATCAAAGCATGTCTCTTTCACTGAGCCAACACTGCCACGTGCATGCCCAAAATTATTTTTTCTGCTTAGAACTTCATTGTCAACTGTCAAGAATGGAGCCAATGTTCACTTTTTTATTAAAAAAGGGAAATTTGTGTCATTTTCTTTTGTGCAATTTTAAAACAAGATTACATCTTTGTTTGGCTGTTGTGTTTTTTGGGGGTTTTTTTTTGTTGTCAAAATTAGATGTACAAAACAATAGTTATGATTTGTACATGTAGATATCCCTGTTACATGCAAACAGAAATTTGTTACTGATATCTTTTTTCCTTATCCATGCAGTTTTAATGTTGTCTAGTACATGAATTTACTTGCTAAGTTATACAGTGTACGTGTAACTGTACATTATCTTTTCGAAATGTACATTTGCAGTGGTTTACGTGTTCATTTCTTTTTGGCTGTTTCACAAATGTTTTACAAGTCTATTCATTTGTTGATTTACCAGTACCAGTATTTTGATGGAAAAAAATTGTTCATGTTTTGCATCTTTTTTAAGTATATATAGAGAACACATGTACTTTGATTATAATCTTTTTTTTTTTTTTTACCTCAGTTAAATAACAAAGCGAGTCCCATCTATAAAAATGTATTGAATGGTAAATTAAGTCATATTTTACATGCATCATATTAAAGTTAACTTCAATACCACTGTGAATCTAAAATGAAATAAATTTTATTCCTTCACTTTGGGAGAATATATTCTTATATTTACATTCTACTGTGTTTTTCCATTAAATTCCGTGATGTTTAAATGCCTCTAAATGCAACACCTATTCACTGCGTATGAATTTACATGTAATTTACATAAGTAGTTCTCAAACAGTGATTTCTATGTAATCGGTTAAAAAATGTATTTCATAAATGTTGTCAAAACACCATGTTTTATAATTATTCAACAAAACAGTTGACTTTATTGTTAAAAGCAACATTTCGATAGTTATTTTTCATGGATTATATTTTCATGCTCGTCGATCTCATCTCAACGGTCTCTGTAAAAACCAGTTTAAACCGGTATTACAAATCAGCTGTTCTTGCTGTTACTAAATTACTCCCTCCGTGGTCTTCACTTTATATCGATTTATTTCAGTAAACAATTGATTTCTTCAGTAAGGGAATGTAAAAATAAGCATTAAATGATTTATTTTTGACGTCGTCGTGTCAATAACTGCCGTCAGGTGAGCAGACAAATTATCATAACGCGCTAACGCGCGTTATTCAATTTGTCTGCTCACCTGACGGCAGTTATTGACACGACGACGTCAAAAATAAATCATTCAATGCTATAGTACGGAGTATAGGTTATTTAATTCATCAAAAAATAAAGTGATGGGAATATATACAAGTATTACAATAAATGGCTTTTTTTCAATTATTGAAATATGTATTACAATAAATAATTTTTTTTAAATTATTGAAATATGCATGCATGTATGCTTTGAGCTGTAGAACTGCAGCTCCTGGGAAATTGGGGTTGACGGATCGTGGCGCTACAGTTCCTTCCATACAAAAAACTGTATGTTTATTGTGCACAAAAAGTTGCGCATGGTTTTGATATTTTTAAGCTAATTTAGGGCTATATTCTGTGAAAATTTCATTACCAAAATATTCCTTGAACATTTTTCTTAAGATGTCATTTGCCCCTGAATATTTTTTAAACACCCTCACCAGCCCTGTAAAGTCAATCTGTGTTGTTCGTTTACTAGTAAAACTGGGGACTCTTGATCCCTTTGTGAATTTTAAAAACACACCAATACTTCACTTTCTGAGGTCAGTTAGGGTGTTTAGAAAATCATTTGAAGCAAGTAAAGTGGGGAATCAGTAGTAAAATTTTTCAGAAATATTATTGGTATGACAATATTTACTAAATACATTCTCAAATTTGTTTAAAAAGTCCCAAATTGTGTGCAATATTTTGTGCGTAAAAGAGAAACCATTTTTTGTATGGATGAAACTGTAGCCCATCAACACATGTGTAAATTTTTGAGTTATAACATAAATGAAAATTCAACATGTAAATGGGGTTTTAAACTTGCTTTAAGTTTAATTAGTCTATAATTAGTGTCCAGATGATTACTAGCCAAAAAAAATAACATCAACATTACTATAAAAATGGCTTGTAGATACCAGAGAAATGCAAATACTTTGTACAATAATGAACAGTTTATTTATGCATGTACATGGACATATATAGTCGCCTATTGCAAAACAATCTATGTTAGGCAATTGGAGCATAAGTGTATCTCTACTAGTACATAATTTTCTGTCTGGCCTAAGACTAGTTCTCACCAGACAATTTTTTATCTCTCAAATATGTTCCAACGGAGATGATCGATACAACTTTTTTCGTTATTTTTGTTTTTTTGTTTATATATAATTGTCAATGCAACTTCTGCTTAGAATGCGGAAACATTAGTTTTTAAGGAATAAAAATAGTGCAATTAACATGAAAAAGTGCTCATAGGTAGTACATTATTAATGATTGTTTCTTAGAACATCTGCAATGCAAGTTTTATTTATTTTCTGCGTATCTTACATAATGTTGTGTATAGTTCCCTTGCCTGCTATTGTCTTTGACATCTTTATATGGCTATATATTGTTAAAATCATTGATAACTTTCTATAAAATGAAATAAAAATTAATCTTTGTCTGACTCAGTATCTATTATTTTAAGACTTAAAATTTTGCATATACCGGTATTCAGTAGTGAATTTATCTATTGTTTTTTTGGGGTTGCTTTTTAAGGCTTTTAAAACATTTAAAATAAGCTAACTAGCATCCTGCTCTGCACAATGATCAGTCTGTCCATTTATACAATGTCCAGTCAATCGTTTGGAATTCAATGTATTAAATTTCACTTGTAGTCCAGTGCAACTCCAATCGTAGGTTGACTGTGAGTAAAGGGTGTGCAGTGGCCTTGCATCAATTTTGACCATAGTGAAAAATTCATGACATTCATCTTCATTCCCCTTGATCCCATCCTACTCTTACTTCATTTGAAGATTGTGACAGAGTAAAGTCAAGCAAGGTTAAAGCAGATGAAGCTGAGCATATAATTTCTCTCTACTGTGTTATATTTGGTTCTTACTTCAAGCAGAGTGCCAGTGCCTTAAGTATGGGCTTTGACCCAGAGGCAAATTCATTGCAAAACATAAGCCTTCAACAAACTCCTTTAGTCCAATTTTCTTTGCTTAAATTGAAGTTCTAAAAAAGTCAACATCTTGATAATGCCTACTTTTTCGTAAAATGCATTTTAATATGCAAAACACTCGGGTAAGAACACAAGACTACAAACTGGATGCTTTGATCTATAAATTTCAAATCTAGTTTCATTGGCGTTGTCGTAAATGACTGAAAATAATGAGAAGTACAGTCAATTTTTCTTTATTCACTGCTGAAAATTTCTAGGTCAACAAACAAAGGGACTGCACAATCAATAATTTATAATAATCAAAATGAAAGCAACGACAGAACATCATGATTTGGAAATATTGAAACTTAACAGGTTTTTCATAACAATAATTGTTTCTTTAGAAGAGCATTGTTTGCAGGGACTTTCTTACATTAGCCATTTCTTGCTGTTGCTGTAAGAAGAAAAAATATTTATATACCATACATGTACTAAAATGTAGAAGCATGGATAAGATATGTTTGTCATAAGTAAAATACACTATTTGAAAATACATGTACATGTAGAAAATACTATTGTTCACATGTATGAGCATTATACAGATATTAAATAATTAATATATATATACATGTGTGACTTACAGTATCCATCAGTATTCTCTTCTGTAGAAGAGACATCTCTTTCTTCAGTTCAGACTGGACAGAGGATTGCTGGTCATGGTGGCACCTTTCCAATTCATCAATTCCCTGTATTTGATAAATGAGAAATTTTGAGAAAATAAAGTATTTCAGGAAATTTTAATACAAGCTTCTTTAGCCCTGAGTTATTTTGCTCAATGACCCTAAATAAGCAAACAAAATAATGGTTTTAAGTTTGCTCATTAGATAGTCTTTGAACCCTTTGCTATTGGATTTTTTTTTTTTTTTTTGTTTATTAAATATTTATCTAAAAGGCTGCATGGTCTTAATCCACATCCATAATAAACAAAGTAAGAATAGCTCCCAAAATTCAGATACTGTACATCAAAACTACAACTGCAACTTTGATCATAATTCATAATGCATATATAACACAAAAGAAGACAAGCATTTTGAATTTGTTTGATTTTGAACATTTCGTAAAGCTAAGCTGATTTACCTTAGTAAATTGGTCATGTAGTTGTTTAATTGTTTTCAGTCTCTGACTTTGTACAACTCTAGCTTGTTGAAACATTTTCTGTTGTTGTTTGAACATTTGCTGTTGATATAAAATTAAGATATATATTACATGTACATTGTACATGTATATCATTGAACTTTTGAATAAATTAAACATGTAAATAAAGAGCCACAATAATGATTGCACAACACTGCCAGGTACAATAAGCATGGACAGCTTTATTAAAAGTATAACATTTGTTTAATGATTAAGTTGCAGCAGATTTACAGAAAAAATAAAACCAATAGCATCCTTGCATTTTGAAAACTGTTGAAACAAAAATGCTGTATGGCAAAGTTACTGAATATAAGATAATAATGTGGTGCAAATGAATTGATTTGGTTACATTGAGTTTTTCTTCTTGTTCTTTGGCTTTCTCTAGATCAGATTCCCACTGCTGAAACACAGTGCCAACTTGTCTCACATACTCATCCTGTAACTTTTGTCTGTTAAAGATACAGGTATTGTTTATCATATGTACAACAATTATAAAAAACATTAATACAGGCATTGTTTATCATATGTACACCATTTATAAAAATAATAATTAATTATTAGGTGTGCCATATATAATTGAGATGTTGAAATTAATTAAACTGTATATATACATGTACCTCTCATTCTGTTGCATTTTCCAGATATCTTCAACCTTTTTAGTGCTCGACTTCAGAGAATTCTGGGTGTACTGTTCAAGTCTTTTCCTCTTGTTCACCAATGTCTTTGATATGTCAGCTTTTTAAATTCAAAATGCAGTTTAATGCATAATGTACTTACACACATTTTAAATAATTGATTAATTTATCATTAAAACAAGCTATAACACAGAATATTTGTGCCCCCTGCTTAAGGAAAGAGTCCCCAGCTTAAGGAAAGAAAGAGATGAAATTTTTCATCTTGCATCCAAATCCTAGCAACCTTAACCTTTGTTATTTCTATCTCACGCAATGATTTGAGACTAATGTTATTATAAAATAGGTATAATTTTTCATACCAAAAAAAAAATAGCATTTTCTATATGTTCAGTTTAAACAGAGAACAACATTACAAAATAACTATGGACATGGAGGACAATATTTTCCTTCATTTTATTATTTCAGTTTCAAAAAATTAAAATATCAATTTGGCAAAATACATGTATACCGGTAATAATACCAGTACGTGAAGTTGTTTAAAATAGTATACCTCCAAAGCACTCTAGCATTTTCTGCATTTCTGATCTAAAATTTGATAATAAAATGTGTCAATGACAATGCATGTGCGGATCCTAAAGTAACCAATAAATGAATGGCAATGCAACTTTTTGAAATTGTGATCCAACTACATACGTAATTTGCATTCTACAAAATCAGTATTGTATGGCTATAGATACATCCTTTGCAATCTAATATATCAATACAGTATATACAATTAATAAGTGAGTATTTAAGAAATTAAGTTTGCAGTATTTACTTTAATTTTATATCATCTAATCTTGCTGACACATCCGTTATGTTTTTCTACTTACGAAAACTCGTCACAATTTTCATTTTCTCTCTTTTTTCCTTGTTTTGGAACTAACGGTGTTTCCTCTGAAACGACGTATAAAACAAACATATCCACCACAACCAATCAATCTGAACTTTCCAGTTTCCATGATTTGAAACACATTGATCACTTTTAATTTTTGGAACCTTACAAGGTAAATAAACCTATTGCTTACCTCGTAATGGGCTGCTTGTAGGACTGTTATCAGTTCCAGGCTCGTCGTTATCCAAATTCAGTTTATGTTTTGCTGTTGTTTCTTCTTGCATATGTCCACTTCTATCTTTTTTGCTTGTTCTAGGCATAGTGCAGGTTGAAACTCGTAAACAATGCAGACGACACAGTAACTTCCGGATTGAGTTAAATATAAAATCTAAAACGTTTCCAAACACTATTCCGCATTTTATCAAGTTTTTCTTGTTATCAAAATGTTTACATTAAAAGTGGATATTCCTCTAAATGTATTGCAGATAGAATGGAAAAATCAAAGAATTTGATGTTGATAAATCTTTTTTTTTAACGCATCGATGTTGATAGTTATTTTTCCCCTCCGTTTTTATGAATTAACCGGGTATGCCGTTTTAAAAGACTATAAAGGTTGTTAAAAGCAAAAACATAACAAAAAGTATGGATCGGTTATAGATCTAAAGAACAAGTAGATAAAAATATTGACAGATTTTTTCTGCCTTTTCATTTAGACACATCCTCACAATGTCAGGAGTCCTGAGTCCGCTCGTGGCCGTTGGTGCGGGACTCCGGGCCCCTGTTATTGTGAGGATGCTTGAGAGTATGCATTTGATGTGCAGACACATAATTGTTTCTAGGATGGGTGGGGGGTCCGAGGGATTTTAGTGTTTGCCAGGGGGTTCGAGGCCTATTTCGCTTTTTTACAATGTGAATTTACTAAATTTGAATCCCCCTCGACCCCCCCCCCCCCCCCCCCCGATCTGTGCATTCATTCTTAAACGATTTTAAACATATCAGGGTTAAAATGGTTCCCGACCTACGCTAATTCGATTGTGACAACTTTGGTAATAATACATAGTTATCATACATTTGTACATTTTTCGGTATCCAATATTACGACGATTCGTGCATGGTTAAGAGAACATAGAAAAAAATATTTAGCAACGGTCTGCCTTAAAGTTAAAACGTACATTATTATTTTTGTAAAAATATTTTCAATATACATTGTATATACCAGGCACGTAGCATCGGGGGGGGGGGGGGGTGCATATACATTTTACATAAAAAAAATTGGATTACTATGGAGTTGCCCCCCCCCCCCCCCACACTTCTTTAGGAGTATGTAAAAAAAAATGATATGAAAATAAGGAAATGAAGAGTGAAATTGAGGTTATATACTACACCAGCCCCCCCCCCCCCCCCCGATTAGGAGATTTTGAAGATGGAAAAGTTGAAATTTCCTTCTTTTTTTGCTTGTCAAGATTTTTTGGATGAGTCTGGCCCCCCCCCTTTCAAAAACGATGCTACGTGCCTGTATACTGTACAATATATATTCTATAAAAATATGTATAATATGTATTTAAAATTTTTCATGCATGAAATTTAGATTATTATGCATTAGAATATACGTGTTTACATTAAAATGCGTGCGACGAAATCGCTCATATTTTTATATACATGTATGTAATTCAGAAAATAATGATTTTATCATTAAAATATTATCCTGCTCCAGGACCCTGTCTAAATAACATTCGAAATTTATCAGACATATACCAAAACTTTGTTTTTTTTTCAGCAGTATGCAGCAAATACTTATATTAAAAAATCTTACATACATTCAATGTTTTTTAATTGATATTTCATTTTTCACAAATGATTTGTATACAAGTTCTATCTATTTTAATTACGAAGAACTTAAGAGAACTCCAGAATTTAGAAATTTAGTATACTAAAATATCGTGCGGAAAAAAACCAACGGTGATTTCTTACACCATGCAAGAAAGAATATCACAAAATATTGATTGAATGATCGTTGCTTCGCTTTCTATTCGGTGATTCGATTTTGACGTTTCCGATGACCAATGCCTGTGAAGGGTCGAAGTCATACGTTGACATGATGTTGGCAGTCCGCTAATTTTCGAAACTCGATAAAAGACCAAATAGACGTCAATCTAAACGATCCAAAGTATACCAGCGCTCGTTACAAAACTCATAAAGGGTTTACGTCATTTTTTTTCCGGACAAATACACACATTTTGTAATGAAGTCTTGCTAGTTTATGCCTCGCAGAGTTATTCCGCTTTAAATGCTTCGGAATATTTTCCTCGTACATATGAATGATAAATATTCAGAATATTGTTCCGTCGGCTGTGATAATACTTCAGTAATAACTGGAATAAGCATGTATAAACAAGTGTTTACATAATTTTATTTACAAAACAAAGCACAGTTTAACTACAGCATAAAACGCAGTCCTTATTGCAGGTAGGCCCCTTTAGGTGGGACAGGGACTTCTGAGGGGTCCAGCCCGACAGACTTCATCTGTGTAGCAATGTCAAAGAGGTAGTCGTAGCATTCACACCTGGAATGAATTGTTATGGTTAATTTTCATGTCAAAATATATGCAATAAGGTAATCAGAATACATACTCAAATGAATGCAAATTCCACGCAAATGCTACTCCCAAATGTTCTTGTAAAAACCCATGAAAATTACATTTCAGCACATGCATCACATCTCCCTTCCCCGACAATTGTCCTGTACACTGCTTCAAATTCATGCGACAGTATTTTAAATCTGATGGATATCTAATGATACAGATTTGTGTATTGTTATGGGTATGCATGTACATGTATGTATATTAATGTAATGCATACATGTATGGGTCCAGGGGATCTATTCACAAAAAATCGTACGTCTACGATTACACCTTAAACTTACGACAAACGTACGTTTACGTTTATGGTGCTATTCACAAAAGCTGTCGTAAGATAACAACGTTGTCGTACGTCTGTTACAGTCGTAAGTGCGTCTAAGTTCTTAGTTACCGACAATGCTCATGCGCAGTGGGCATTGTGGAAAAATGACGCCACGCTGTATTTCCGCTCATTTACATTCGCGGAACTTTTATAGCGCCTTTGAGCACAGACGTATATAACGAAGTCACTTCTTTTCTTCCCATACGCCTATTTTAATGTATGTATGTTTACGATTATCGACAGAAAGAAAATCCACATGTGCCTGACGTTAAAAATATTTCTTTTGTATTACAATAAAATATTTTTCTGTTTTATAATAGTGTTATTATATTCCTGGGAAAAATTTTGTTGTGAAAAGAAAAATTTTGAACGTCAGACGCATGTGAGAAAATCTTAGTTCTGTATGAAATTTATGTCATGTTTTTTAACTTCCAAAAAATCTACTGCAGAATTTGTTTGTAATAAAACGTGGCATTTTTAAAATACTGTCAAAAACACTATGAGTTTATCGCTACATGTACATTCTAAATATGCCGGTTTATTTTGTCTGTTTCGGCAATAATAAAGTTACTAAGTGTTATTACCCACGTCGGCGTGTCCATTGCTAATTTTCCTTTCGATATTGTGATTTTTTTTAAAGGTCGTCTGAAGATTAGATGTAGTATTTCTTTCAAATTTTTTCTGTAGAAAAGTCAATAAGATGTTATTTAGTTCATGACTATCATTAGATTTTAATTAAAAATATGACCTAACATGATGGACTTTTGAGATCATGCTTCAAGTATTAATATTTGGCAGTTTAATATTTAGACCTTGTTGTGAGCTGAAGCTCACAATAGGAAATTAAAACAAACGTGCAAAGGTATAAATATTTCGGTCTTTTTAATCAGTTTAAAAGTTGTTTCAAAGAAAAAAAATGTTAGACACAAATTTCTTAAAGGCTGGGTCTACCTTATATAAATAATTTTTTTAGGGGGACCAGATGGACCCCCCCCCCCCCGATCCATGCATGATATGTAGTACGCTGATTACATTACATACTGATATATAATTAGTGTGTATGCATATGACTACTGTTTAACTGATTTAATGCATTTGTAGGAATAAAAGAAAACGCCTATAGTATCAAATAATTGTCGTAGTTTTAACTAATATTGATTCGATATACCCGGTGTAACGATGAAAAGTGACCCTGTAGAATACTGACCCGGGGGTCAAATTTCTACGGAGAAAACTGACCCAGGGTCAGTATTCTATGACAAGTAGGGTACTTTTTCTACAGTAGAACACCATTCCAGACCTGTAGATCTACGACCCCCCACACGTTGAAAACTGGCCCCATCAAATTTTGACCTCGCTTAAAAACATCAAAAAGTTTCTACTTGAGAAAAAAAATAATTGCAGAGACCAATTAGTGTATTCCAACAAACACGAAAGGTCGCAAACTGGTTTGCTTTGTTCAAATTCTTATATCAAATGTTCTCCCATAGGAGAAAACTAGTTTCCTTAATATACAAACAACACGTGCAAGAAACGTAATTCTAATCAAAAGGTAGCGATTAACGCATCGCTGAAACAAGTTATTGGAGGATGCAATTTTGCAGTGATTCACAAATGATATTATATTATGCTACTGCAGTAAACGTATTATATTTGGCGTGTACGATATTTGGCGGAAATTAGTTTATGAACAAGTCGGTGTAGATTTGAATTAGTGTATTCCTGAATGTGACTATTCTTTTACATGTATGGCATTTAGCGATGTACTTGATTTAGCGGAAGCCGCATTTCGGTGTAGATTTGAATTAGCGTATTCCTGAATGTGACTATTCTTTTACATATATGTATGACATTTAGCGATGTACTTGATTTAGCGGAAGCCGCATTCCGCCAAAAACGCTAAATAGAATACACAGCCAAATGTAATACGTTTACAGTATTTAGATGTAATATTTCACATAATAAAATATTGTTTAAATTATTAAACATTATACATGTATGTATTAGACCGAATGCTTTTTACCTGACAGATCATACATTTTGCCTCAAATAAACTATAAAGGACTTCCCTTCCGGACTTTCTGTATGCAACATGTTGACGATGACTTAATTTTTTACTTATCGGCAAACATATCTCAATAGATGATATACTTTATTAACACTCAGTTAAGAGTTCACTTTTACAAGAATATTAATAAAATAACCGCTGTTTTTTTTTCTAGATATTCTAGATTGAGTATAAATGCCTGGAACACTTACATGTTTGTGCTAAATCAAAGGAGAGTTTAATGTTAAGTCAGAATATGCCGATATTAATTGCTAGATTCAGATGTCGTTTATACATGTAAGTACCGTGGTTGTATTCAATAGAAGTCAAAGTCAATGCTACATGTAAAGCCCTTTTTAGTGTCATTGTTACTTTGCGATTTGCTATCACTGTTATATACCGAAGTTTGCAAGTACATTTTAATTTTGATTACGATAGTGGTCGATTTCAAACTCACACAGAATCATCTGTAAAGTATTTTGTTTCTTTTGTTCAATTCTAAATTCGAAGTTTTGGAATTTGTGACGTTTATATTGACTGTTTTATTATATTATATCAAGCATTGTATTTGTCTAACATATATTCTTCTTAGTAAACCTGTTGTAACAAAAAAATAATTGTTCTTGGAAAAATCAAAATGGGATGATGATGCAATCGTGGATTTAAGGAGTGGGGGAATTCCAACTTTTTAAATTCACTCATCAAATTGACCGATAATAGGCCTAGAGCCCCCCCTGGCAAATATAATTATCCCTCGGATCCCCCTCCCCCACCCATTTTTTTCTTTCTGTTTTTTTTTTCTGCATACAACAAGGGCGTGTTTTTTATTCATTCAGATTGATATTATACCTTTTCAGTCATGGTTTGACAATGTAAACATATGTCATTCCTCCCTCTCCCCCCCCCCAACTCTCCTAACCTTTTAATTTTTTTTCTCCTAGATTTGCGCCTGTTTAAAATATCTATTTCTCTAAGGTACGTCTTTTTCTTCTGTTGCTTTGATTTAATGTGAGGGAAACATTTTTTAATCAATGTACTTTAATTAACTAAACGTGAATGTATCTTTCATTTTTAATTTGAAAAATTAAATGACAGACTAAGATAACGATGATAAACAATAACAGGTGATCGGAAAAGCATACTCAAGCTGGTTTTTCGAACAATTTAGTATCAAACAGGCAACCCCCCCCCCCCCCCCCGGCCCAGCACCAGCACCACCCCTGCATCCACCCTAAAGACAATAATAATAATAATATATAGTCGATATTCTACACGATCATTTTTCTACAACTCTTACGGAGAATAATGACCCACAGGCCATAATTCCTATGATGTAATCCAAGTATTCTACAACGAAGTGGGTCATTTTTCTACGTAGAAAAATGACCCACGGTCAATATTCTATGGGGGTCACTTTTCGTCGTTTACCCGGCATTGCTGTCGCGTAACATATATCTTTTTCAATATGTGTAAGGTTTTAATGGTGATTTTGGATTATATACTTGAATGATTATAATTGAGCTTCAAATAAGATTAAGAAATATAACTTTCAACCACCATTAACATATTTTGCAATACGGGATACAAAAGGATCTCCGGCACTGTTTTTTCATGGCAAACCACAGCGCGTTATCAAATAGGAGTTTCTTCTCTTAATTTTGCTTATGACAAAAAGAAGGTAGAACTGCCATAACTCAACTATAAACATATCAATTATAGACTTACGTCAACCCAATAGTAGACGTAAACTTACGACTGTTTTTTGACGTAACGTCACACGTACGACATTTTGTGAATAGCCAAAATCCTACGAAAAAATCGTACGTCAAACTTACGTCTAAGATTAAACGTACGATTTTTTGTGAATAGATCCCCTGAAATCGTTCCCAAAGGAAGGAGGTGATTTGTGGGATAAATTTGTTTGCCATAGGTGGTGGAGGGGGTCTGAAGCTTATTCTAAGTCCTGTAAACCAACTTCTTAGTTGCACCAAATTTATTTTACGATTAACCGGATATAAACTGAATCGCGGTGACTAATTTTCACAACCATGATGTAGATTATCTGGAAAATAAAATACAATGAGAGGCATTTCAGGACTAATTCACAACTAATGGACTCTCGCAAACCTTGGGAAAATTTCTTGCACATGAATATATGTCGGTTTACATTGACTTTACTATGAAAATTTACAAAGTTTGAATTTTCAGTGATGATGGGGACCCCTCTTGATTTGGGTAACATGTACTGCATATTCAATATAAATATTACTACATGAACAAATATAATAGCATGCCTTACATGGTTTTGGCTTTTTGCCAAGATTCTCCCCAAACATAAACACCATGGCGACGGACAAGGACAGCACAGGATTCTGGGTAATCTGTCATGGCACAAGACATTCTTTCCTACAAATAATGCAATCAAGAAATCATTACTAAAATACTATCATTTATTAAAAATATTTTTTAAAAAAGATTCTGAATTTAAAAGAAAAAAGAACTTTTAAACAAATAGGATATCACGTACGCTCAACAGATAACCAAAGAAAGGGACGGCTCACATTTTCTCAGCTTCTATGTACCGGTGTATTATAAAATTCAAGTTAATAGCGATTACACCCAATTTAAAGACATTGTATTCCATATATATACATAAAAGTTTAATTACACGTAATATGCATGCATTATAATTACACATATCCAATGCAAGTTTAAGTCAGATTTATATATGAATTTACTGCATGGTTACCAACTTGTTTATAAT
The DNA here is from genome assembly GCF_963853765.1 of Magallana gigas. Classification (NCBI taxonomy): domain Eukaryota; kingdom Metazoa; phylum Mollusca; class Bivalvia; order Ostreida; family Ostreidae; genus Magallana; species Magallana gigas. Next base: position 33,145,349 of record NC_088857.1, on the reverse strand, counting down.
AAGCATGCACATCTGTTGTATCAAAATTCTGTAATATCATTATGGGTGGAATACAAACAGAATATTAATTAACGTTACATCCTACAAAGAAATTGTGTTGCTACAAGTAAATCTGATTTTGTTTTAGCATTATATTACAGGTGGAATAAACATTTTATAACCAACACCCAAATAATACTTCTTTCCAAGACTTGAGGAGATAAAATCAAACAATGATGTTTTTATCAGATGTGACCTAATAGATCAAGTAATGTAAACAAATCAGCTGTTGTGGGAGAAGTTACCTAATCACAGAATTGCTACGAAATTAGGATATTAACAGTGCAAGTACAGAATCAGTCCTATACCATAATGACTATAAATACGCTTGTAATCCTCTTATTGATATTAATATTATACTTTCCCTTCCATCACATGCATTACAAACACAAGTGACATATGGATGTGACTGTATCAAAGTCATCAAGGCTAAAAGCACGTGTTTGATAGACTTTCTGTATTTAAAACGCCCATTGAAATCTCATTGACACATGTATTATGGACATCTGTTTAGGTGTAGATTTTGGACACACCTGTTCTTTTTGAGGGTCTTACATCTTTTTTCGACAAGATAGATTTTAATATGTTGCCATTATTACTGCTGTGAATCAAAGTACATGTTTGATATTTTAAACCCCATTTAACAGCTCATAGCTACAAGTATTTCTTGTATATTCTGTTTGCATTTGAATCATACATACCAGCACATCTGGGTGTTTTTTTTGAGTTTTCATTTTACAAAAGAGATGAAACTATGATTATTACTGCTAAGAATATATGTTAGTTGGTGAATTCAGATTTATTTAAGAAAAGCCTTTTTCTTCTGAAAATTTAAAATGACATTTTTAAATGTGAGTCAGGGACTTTGATTTTCATCTGTCAGTGAATAGATTTATGATTTACATAAAATAAGAACTGTATCTCTCACAAAAGACACTTTATATGCAAAAGAAAAATAAAAGGATACTGAGCAAGAGAAGCAAACAGACCTACTGGTAAAGAGAATCAACACCAATGCATCCAAAATTATATAGGGAAATTTATGTTTAGTAGGTATATGTGTCTAAATATAAGTATATACCAAAAATATGATACATGTATATATACCTTCAAATCTTCTTCAAAGGGGGTATTTTCTATGATCGGAACCACCAATTCTTCATCATATCTGTAATACTGACCTACAAAAAAGATGACAGAGATATATTACATATTTATGCATAGAGGTTCAACAGAAAGAGGTACAATGCATAATTATTAACTTCATACTAATTTATTTCCCTGGTACAAATAAATCATTTAAAATAGGCTATCATAAAATGCTGTCAAAAGAAATTGAAGTGCAAAGAGATGGAATTGAAAGACATAAAATATACAAAAAATATTTTGATACTTTGTCATATACACACAAATTGTAAGCAATGTACTATATAAATTTAAGAAAAGTTCAATTTCTTTTCTAGAGAGCTGCATTTCTGCAGCTAAAAATTATCTTCAGTTAATTAATTAAAAAGAAGCACGGATTAGTATTATCGATATGCATGCATACAAAGTGGAAGTTATTTGATTTTACCAGATTTACACTTCTTGATGCCCTTTATCATTTCTTGGTGTGTGATTTTAAATTCAGTACCGGGATACAGAAGCGTTGCCATGACAGCGGCCTTGGAGTGTGTGTGGATTACAGCTCCCGCATCTGCATAAAAGATATCATTTTGCTTATTAATCATGAAATCATGCAATTAGTAATAAATTATTAATTCAACAAAACAAATTTACGTACTTTATGCATTCTTATAAAGTGTTGTGATACACTGTACATGGGTATAAATGCACAGGCACTTGTTTCTAAGAAAAAAATTTACCCTATAGTATAAGTGTTATTATTATACTATATGGTAAATTTTTTTCTCAGAAACAAGTGCCTGTGTATAAATGGCTTAAATTGTCTTTAACCTTTAAAACTTTATTAAAGTACATATTCTATTGTCGAATTCAGTATTCACACATAAGAATTTAATCATTCACCTTTTTTTTATTTTTATCTTTTTTAAAAATATCTATAGTACGGTATATAGAACCATAGAAAAAATCTTCTTTACACATGCACTTATGCTCTACTCATGATGATCATGCTAAACTTTGTAATATGACTTTAATAAACTGAGCAAAAACTAAATTGATGGAACAAATCAAACAATATTTTTTTTTTTATTTTAACTGATAATCTACGATCTTTGCGAATCATAAATTTTGGTTTTAATGATACTACAGATGTATTATGTATTGTCAATAGCCCTGTTATTTAGGGCTTTTGAGACCTGACACATCATCCATAAAAGTATTTGAATCTGCATTTTTTATAAGCAGAAGAGTAGTTGTTAATTGCTTTATATCATAAAAATCTCTCGATTTGGAAGATTCTAAATCTATACATAATATATAATATGTACAAAAGAAAACCATGAGCCCTCTATATATTTTACCCCTCATTCTGTAGGCACACATAAACAGTGGGGTACACTGACTCTTCTTCAACTTCTTGGCAGGGGGAGGGGTACTTATGTCCTCATCATCAATTGTCTGAACAAACATGTCATCAGGCTACAGTTCAATCAAAAATTCATATTATTAAAAACCGTGGATCATTATTGTTCCCTAATGAGCTAAGATAAATAACTAATGTTTTCCCCCTAACCATCCCTAAACTATATGGGCCATAAACACATAGTAATGATTTTTACGACACAGTTTTTCTGAAGTATTCATTTTGAGTTTTACACTTCAAATTTTTAATCTTGGGTTCTTCTGAGAAAATTACACTTTTGTCAGAATAAACCTGTAATCAATGTACATGTACTACCATGCTTCAAATGTTTCATGAGCCTCAGAGGGACCCTTAATTTTGAAAGCAACAATACAATGTTAAAAAAAAATTGATCTACATGTATAACAACCTAAAATTTTTTTAGAGTGGAATAGGAAACACACAACTTATTTATTTCGGCTTAACCAACTCATTTTTTACTGAAAAAAGTGTGTGATATTAAGATAAAGAGCTTTAATTTTATTTTGCCACGAATTTATTAAAGGTGAATTGACCATCTATATATGCATATATGATCATTTCAATCAAGTTCAATTAAATGAATGTTAACTAGGTAAAAAAAGGCTATTATTATGTGTAATAGAATATAGAGACATGTAAATATGATTACTTGAGTTCTCTCCTTTTGAACACCTGATGGGGCAATGTAGATGTCCTTCCTACAAATAACAAATAATGCATGTGGTAAATATAGTTCTTATAATACATTCACTGCTGCGCAGCTTTCAATTAATTATTACATTGTAGTGTAAAAACGATAGTGAAATCTTGATATCAAATAATACCTTGGCAAAATCACAAGTTTTTTTTCTCTCTAATGTGATCATATAATTCGAAGTTAAAAAGTTTGCTGCACAATGGGATATAAATATGAAACCTATGATTTTCTTTAAAAAAAGAAATCTCTGTCTGTCTCTGTTTCTCTCTCTCTCATCTCTCCAAAAAAAAAGAAAAGAAAATATTTTAAAAGACACCCATATTAATTAGATCTATATGATGTATCTATTAAGTGTGCTTATATTTGATGAATGTTTGAAAATCAAGATTATCATACCCATCTTTGATGCTAATGCCTCCTCCAGTGCCCGTAACCCAGCCAAGATCATAAAACTGTCGCAGAAGAGATGGAATTAGATTCCTTGGGTGTTCCTGATTTTAAAAAAAAGATATATATATAGATTATAGAGCATGACACTGAACCGTAAGTAAAAGTAAATTAACTGTTGTACTCAAAAAATGATTTCAAACATTTCCTTCGATCTTCAAACAATTTAAATATCCTACAAATTATATCTGAGTTAAATGACCATGTGACCATGTTAATGTTGCTTTTTATAGAACCAAGTCCAAGCTAGTCTTGTTAAAATGGTTCTAGTTCAACTGATCTATTAAATCCATGCCCAAACATATATTGCCCTCAATCGTTAAATGATTGAGGGCAGTATATGTTTATTGGACCTTTAAAGTGATACATATTTGGTCTTCACTTCTGAGGGCAATAGTATCACCCAATGATGTATTCAAATACTCACAATTCACAAGAATGGTGGAATGGTGAGCCAATCAATGGAAAAATCTCGAAACTAAACATCAGTGGAAAAATTAAGGTCTTGCTAGGCAAGCTACCAGCAGACCATTAGGCCTTTAAAGATTTGCTCAAGATGACATGCTGATTCTTTAAACTTTTATGCACCTTTTCAAGAATTGTAAATATATTTTTAACAGCCCTTTAATGTGCCTGAGCATAAATGCTCTAAGAAGAGTCCGGCTCAGAATATTTGGAGAGAGAGAGAGAGAGAGAGAGAGAGAGAGAGAGAGAGAGAGAGAGAGAGAGAGAGAGAGAGAGAGAGAGAACCTTGACATGAGATCCACTTAAGAGTTAAGAATCTTAATGATTCAGTTATCGACGTACCTCAGGATACTTTTTATCCATTATGCCTGTATTTTATCAAGAAAATTGCTCTGATGAGATGAAGTGAAAATGAAAGCAAAAACGTGCTAAATATTTACTAAAAGCCGAAAAAAATGGAATGGAAAAAATATATCCGGAATATTTTAGAATTTTAGAGGGAGGGGGGTTCAATATTGAATAAAAACTATTAGTTATAGTAAACTAAACAGACTGATTAATATTTTGAATACTGTATTCTTTATTTTTCTCTTATAATTGCTGTTTGCTTTTTATATTGCTTTACAGATTGAGATTTCTATTTGTCTTTCGTCAGATGGCATAGAACCATTGCGACTACATGAAAACGATTTTAAGGATGCCTGTGGTCAAATCTCCGGGGTGTTTTAAAATATATCATTATGGTTTGTAATTGATCAGACTTGTTCAATTAATATCACACTGGAAACCAAACAAAAGAATTATTTCATAATAAGGAATTTTGAAACATTAGAGAGGTTTAGCGGACCAGCGTGTACGTGTACTTGTACGTGTAGGTTACAAGTTAGAACTACCCGTACTAGCTCAATTACTTTTCTTGTTTAGCAGTTGTAACGTGTACTTGTACGTTTAAATTTTTTAATTATGGATATCCTCTCCTACTAAGCTGAGAATGTTGGTTATAAACGAAAAGTAGGAATTCTGCATGTGTTAATTTTATTAAACATCATTTATTATATATGCACATTTTTATTTATCGCAAATTAATAAGATAACGGAGCCATTGCATGTTTTGGAGGAAGAGATGCGTGAAATATAACTCCAATAACATATTAAACGCTAATGAAAATTTATGTTGGTAGATATCAGTATTCGCATTGAATATTCAGGCTTAAGAAAAGTTAACATATTTTTTAAAATTAATAGACAACAGGGAAACAGAGGCTACAAGTTCGACCTTACGGGTACTTTGCAATTTACACGTATGTTCATTCGGGTACATACGTGTAGAAATTCGTCATTTCATAAACTGATGACGTAATGCACATATTTTCCGTTCTACACGTACACGTACGCGTACACGTTGGTTTGCTAAACCTCTCTATTGAATTGATTTTGTTGTTGTTTTTATTGTTACGTTGTTGTTGTTGCTGGATATTAGAACCATTTTAACAAGACCTTAAACTTTCAGTAAGACGTAATTATCTATTTCTTACTTCAAAACAAGTTGATTATGACGCGGATTGCGTAGTCTTATAGCTCAAAAGCCAGGCATATCTTGTTGATTTCAAAGAGCCATATCTGAGTGGCCAGCAATGAAATAGACAGGCCTACGTCACATTGCTGTTTGACACAACTACCCAAAGTCCAAGCTCTTGTTAAAATGGTTCTATGCATTTCAAAAACTCAATACATGTATATGACAGCCACTCATTAGATACCACCATCATTTACAGCCTGGCTACTGACAACTGTTTACTCCATCTTTTTTGGGTGTGTGTGTTTCAATACGCCTTCAAAATTGGCCAAGAAGACGTCACCATTTATATAGAGAAATATTTCAATAAAGTTTCTTTACTGGGTTGGTTGGAGATCACGGACCTCTTCCAAATTTTTACATTTTATAGAAATATCCATTCTCAACCATGCAGGGAAAATGTGTTCATGCGTAATGAATAGCTGCTTGTTCATATACATGTATATACCAAACAACACGGATGGATGTCCTTTTACATGAAAAGCAAAGTTCTGTAATCAATGATATTAAGTTGAAGCAATATAATAACGTTTTGTGTCTATAACAAATTAATTATTTTTTACAAGATCATATTTGGTGGGTTCATAATTTTACCAGTGGTACCAACTTTCATTATACCATTGGTGCAATTGGATGACAATAGTACGAGGTAATGTTGGTTATATTGATTACATTTTTGTAAACATGTCGAACAATAAACATCTTTGTACTGACCTAACTATACAACAATAACATTTTCATTATATATTGCACCCAAATCGTCATAGTTAGAGGGAAAATCGTTTCCCCAAAACTGGGATCTATGTCTTGATTTTCGCCGCCAAGTCTATGATGAGTTGTGACGTCATTTACCAATACTTCCCACATTCTAGATCGTCTGCAGAAAAATATACCATTGGCAAAAACATTGGTACCATTGATATGCCAAGGGTAGTTAATTTTACCAACAGCAACTTTTCTTTACCAACGGCAGAACTATGAGAGCACCCATTATCATTCACAAACTATAGTATCCTTCGGACCATGGGACATTTCATTTCGGTTCCTTAATTAATTGTATTAACCCAGTTATTAGAATATAAGAAGTACAGCATTAGTAACCGCATCCAAACCCAGAGAAACGGCAGTGGATTCACAACATCTTATTATAATAAGATTGAACCCATATAAATCGGATTAATCTTTATTACCCGTGACTTTGGCTTACCAATAAATCGTTGCGTTAATCTGCGTGTTGAAACTTGTCTACATTTATCACATACTATATTCGGCAAATGCACATCTAAAATTCAGTATGTTCTTCCAAAATATATACAAATCACTGATATACCAAGAAAACTGAGAAATATTTTTTGAGAATACAGTTTCTGTGATTTATCACATAAATAACCTTAATTCAAGCGTTCGAAATACCCAAATGCCGCTGCTTTTCAAATTATTTTTGCACATGCGCCAAAACAAGAACACAGCAATAGGCGTACAGTAAATGAATTTCCCTGACGGATTTCCATAGGATAGACCATGCAAACATGAATAATCCGAAATTTGTTTTAAATTGGCAATAGCAGTCGTAAAGAATCGTTCTAATGCTAAATATTTATATACAAACATACCTATAAAAAATACAGGTATATGATAATTTCTTTGAAATAGAAATGCTAGTAAATCTATGGATGATATGCGACAAATGTGAACCAGGTTGTGTTTGTATGATTAAATAAATAGATGCTTTTTTCAAACCCAAACGCATTTTCAGTTTTCAATACAAACTCTGTCATTTATGATATAAACGTTCCTAATACCTACATTCACAATTTTATTCGATTTTGCTGGGTTTTGATGATCTTATAACATTTTGTAGAGTTATGCCGTTTTTCAGTACATCGATCAAATTAGAATTTAAAGGAAATTCATGTTTCTGGCATTGTAGATTGTACGTATAGATAAATACACATCATATGTTCGTGGTTAGGAATTGTGGATTTCGATCCCGTGAATTCTAATGGCATAAGAAATATAAAGGAATCGGAATTAAACGCGTTGTTATAGAAAAATCATTATTTCGCCAAGTCCCCCCGGGAAACAACAAATAATTATTTCATTGATGTTTTTGGAGTTGCCGCTCTATTGTGTGACGGCCGATATGGTTCTTTTCTTTTTATTGGCAGAGAATTTAACCGAGACGTGCATTTCATTATCTATATTCCTTTCCAATCGAAGAAAACGCAGCCCTGTATTTTAAAAATGTTCACGTCGTGTATTATAATAGCATTATATTTTTAAACTTATATTTATTTCAATTGAGCCACTTTTTTACCTTTGTTTTAAAACCGACAGGAAAACGGGTTAAGAATGTTAAATAAATTAGAGATTATATAAAAGTTAGGATTAACTTGGTCATTTGGTAATGCAGATTTTTACTGAATTGGTGGAAGTTTATGGGTCTGATAAGGTATCTTATGAGACAGTTCGTAGGTGGAGAAAGAAATTTCTGACTGGCACAGAGCCTGTCAAAGATGCAGCAAAATTTGTCCGACCTGTAACTGTAACAGACAAGGTAAAAGTCTCAAAAGTCAGGGAAATGATTGAAAATGATGGCAGATACACGATTCTTGATACTTCCAAAGCCGTTGGCATGATTATCGCAATCGCGGGTGCATTTCATTTTGTAGCTTATTTTGAAAGTACGAAAGATTTCTGCCAGATGGATACCGCATATATATTGACAGATGACCAAAAACGGTAAATTGGAAACAAAATATGGCTAACTATAATCACGATAGAAAACTTGAAATTGGATTATGGGAAAAAACCAGTATGAAAGTTTTTAATTAAAACGTTTATGATATTGAACATAGGAATATCTGTATATTAGAAGAGATTTTAAAATTGCTATAGCATATATAAATCGAAAGTAATATATATGCTTGCATAATGACATTTTTAGTTAATCAATTGTTATCCAAATAAATTTTTAAACTAGAACATGTGTAGTATGTACGAGATATTTGCTCTTTTTGTGTCTTGAACTTTGTACTCCTTCAAACTAGTAAATAATAATAGCTGATATTTTACAATTCTAGCAGACTGGATGATTAAATGAAACCGAAAGGCTGTCCAAATCAAATTCTATATTCAATGTATTGACCATTTTGAAAACAAAATATATATATCTTTAAAAAAAGTATTGTGTAGTTTGTTTTGCTGTTAGCATTCACTAGCAATACAGAATCATGTCGTTTGGAGTTCTCTGTTGGTCATATGTGGGATACTTACTATAAGGCGTCTTTTTAACTGACGAAACAAATATATATTAAATTTGTACAAAGAAAAGAAAAGAATTACAGTGAAATGATGACGTTCATTTTAGGGGGCTATTTTAGGCCTATATTATACATGTACATAGTCCTTAGCCTGTAAATTACTCACGAATACTCACAGCATAAATTCGTTTGAATATTTCGTTTAGATTTTTCCCCTCTGTAGTAGGATTTTATTTTAAAGGTTTCGTTAAGACTGGTTCGGGTTGATTCGGGTAACCTAAAAAGGTGAGAAAGCTTTAAACTTTTAAGGCCATGCAGATCTAAAACAAAGATCAAAATTGCTTCTTCTCATTGATTTAACAAAGGAAATGGTTTTAAAAAATTCAACAGACTTTCTTTTCTCCGCCCCCCCCCCCCCCCCCTCAGGTTAGAAGGTTGTTTACACACCTATTCCAAATATTAGCATTAACATATACTTATAAAACAACAACAAAACCAATATAAATTAATGCAAGATTTTTAAGCCCCCACGTCTAATTTGAATGCAGATATATGTGTCAGGATACACACATGCTAAAATACAATGTGAAGAACTCCTAAATTGCTTCTCCACCGGCTGAGCGATGTATAGATATATGATTAATTAATCTGTCCCGACCTAATTAGGATGGATCATAATTGCATGTTCATGGTCCGCGTGTACTCCGATAGCCTATCAAATATTGAACCAAAATTAATCAAACCTTTTAAGTTTTAATTTGACCATGGATATTGTTTACCTTATCGAAACCTTGTCATTAATCACTGCTTGTTACATAATCTGATGAATTTAGACAGCAGAGCTTAGGTAGTACAATAAATAAAAGTATCGGTGCTGATGATTAAAAAAAAAAAACAGAGCCCCGCGTCATTAGAAAGAAATCAAAACGTTATTTTAGCACTCAAAGTTTCTCCTAGGTGACAATTCACGGAATTCAGCATCCATACAACTTTGCATTCTGCGGAAATTGTGATATTCTGAATGGCGAACTTGAATGTATATTTAGAGCCAATTTTATAGCGAAATGCCATAGCTTGATAATCTATTGTATCAAATTCATGTTCATTTCCGGCGCTTTGTAGCGTGGATCTATCAGGGCCATTTTTTTCATGATAAGGTGCTAATCTCCAATCACATGTAAAGAATTACTGTGAGATCTCATGCTTAAGAACACTCTGTTATTTTTCAATAGAATGGCCCTTTCCATGACGAGATGGAATAACTTTATTCTGTACGCGTACTCGATGAAGTTGGCTGTTCTGTAATTCATATAATCTATTAAGATACTGCTAGCGCTCTTTCTCTCTCTTTTCTGATCCAATGATAGGTTATCCGAACTAAATGTGTCAAATCCCCTTTTTTCCTGCATCCTTAAAATCCCCATTTAAAGGGCTCATCGTCTGGTTTTGAGATATTGAGGTGTCATGCTCAATTGCTTGCTTTACACAGCTACTTGGTGATGTTATGTGTTTGAGGGATTGTTGCAACCATTTCTAGATAAGACCTGGAAAGCGCAAAACAGAAAAAAGAGCTTTAAGAATCCCATTTACGTTTCTAGAAATAATGTAATTAAGCCTTCTGCAAAAGTTCGTGCAGTATGTGCGTTCATAGAGTGCATTTCATTGCTCTTTCTTCATTTATTGACATTTGTTGTTAAATAGATAAGTTCAAACAAAAATAAAACTAAAATGTTTTCTTTCTGGCAATTATAACTAATCTCTATAAAAGTCCTTCAAAATGAAGGTGTGAGCAATCAAAATAAAATATTCATATAAAATGCCATCATATCGTAATTTATAAGTGTTTCTCTGTAATTTATAAAGAAAAAATGTGATGAATTAATTATGTTTTTTGAAACAATGAATAATTGATCAAAAATCAAAGACTTTTACAACAATTTGCCATATTAATAATTTACTATTCTGATCTTTCATTTTTTTTTTAATTTGACAAACAAACACTTTTTCTTAGCTAATATTTGCAACCATGTGTTCAATAACATATGTTTGCCATTTGTTTAGAGAAATGTTGGTGTAGATAGATAGATAGATAGATAGATATATAGATATATAGATATATATATATATATATATATATATATATAAAACAATTTTTTTTTAACAAAATAAAAGAAACAGTGAAAAATGCCTATTAATTCGCGGAGCATACATGCCATTGTACTTTCTCCTCTTTTCTTAAAAAATAAGTGGTAATTAATTATTAATTTAATTATGAAAAAAATAAATTTTATTTCAATAATTCTATGTTTCTAAAAAGCTGCTGGTTTACGTGAGTATTATATACACTATACGCCAATTACGGGCAGTAAGTAAGTTTACTAAGTAACTTTAGAAACATTGATAAAAAGAACATATTAAATCCCATATATAAATTTAATTCGTATCGGTGATATTGTTTTCCCAGTAGCATATTGATTTGAGGAGACTAATGAGTCAACATAGTGATGATTGAAATACATGTACCCCCACACGTATTTGACTTTTGATAAATATTTACTTGCGATTATCTTTAAAGCCCCTACATCTCCGGACAATTATCGACAAGTTAAATACCTGGTAGGCTTTCCTTGACTGAATGTATCTAGCTTCGAAGGAAACAAATAATCTCTCTCTCTCTCTCTCTCTCTCTCTCTCTCTCTCTCTCTCTCTCTCTCTGATATTTTATATTTTAACTTATGTATAAAGGCAATACTTTGAATAAAGTTACTTTTTAAAAACGTTAAGGAAAGAAATATTGCATACCCAGCAAATATCTATAAAATGGACCTTTCGTATAACTCATACATTACCTACACCATGTTCTGTTAAACTATTTTGATGACGCCACTTTCGAGTAAAAACTTAACACTTGAACACGTGACTGAAACTTTAAATTAAAGCGATTGACAGAGAGTAAAAACATGTTTTGTCCAATTTAAGTACTTTTTGTAACGTTTTTGAGGAGAACTTCTCCTTTTCCAATCAATGATTGAATATATCAACAAAGTATGACAATTCCATATCAAACCTAAGAAGCCCAAAGTCTTATTGTAAGCTACACCTTAATTGAATAAATCGATGTCACACAATGCTCTCTGGCTTGTAGCCTCTTGGTTCAGTTGCTGTACCAAATCGGATCAAGGCGCATTAATTCGATCCTCTACCTGCCTACGTCATAGCGTCGTGATCAGCGCGATTTATCACCGGAACATATATCTTTAAATTTTCATTTGAATCCCAGAAAGGCTGCAGACAAGGGTCCGACAAAAAGAACCAAGCAAAACAAGAGGACCAAACTTATAAGACTTTTCAGAAACGTAAGTATCTTTTTAAATTATATTTTTGAGAGACGTGAACGAATCGAAACTAACTTTAAAAGTAAAAAGCTTGGGTAAAACTTTTCTGCAAAAATATTTAGCTCGTAACCGATACAATTATTTTATGTACATGTATCCTAAAAAAATTCCTGCTGCACAAACATTTTACTCAAATGTTTTACAAGAATAATTCAAATTATAAAAAATCTAAGCTTAGTTAACAATTTCATGTGCGGAATTCAAGCAATATATAACACACCATATTAACAAACATTGCACATTTAGTAAATAACGCTTATCGGATTTAAACCGCTTTTTTGTTGTTTGCCAATTAACACTTTGAAATTTAAAAGTTTTAAATCTTTATCATCATTTTAATTTCTGCTGTGGCAAGTGGTCTGTATGAATTCGAAGCATGCATACTTATTTTTGGTAAAAATGTTTATTTTCCTTTCAAAACCAATGATCAAAATGTGATTTTAAATACCCTATTACCCCTCTTCTATCTTTGCTTTATTGTTGAATAAATGATGAAACAAAAAACATCACAATCATCAATTAAGGAATACATGTAAGCAATCTTGTAAATACCTAAAACGAAGTTTCGAGTGTGTTCAATGAGGAAGGTGGAAAGAGAAGGGTCTGTACAGACCCTTTTTGTGTTTTACTAACCAACAACATCCCAGTCATAGACTTATTGCAGAATCGCTGTCATGGACCCACTGACAATTGAAAATTGTTAATTAGGGAAAAAGACCTTTATTATAGTGGCATGCATGAAAATGAAGTTGACTAGACAGATCAATAAACCGTTTATCTAGTAGGTACCAATTTAATTGGTCGGAAAGTATAACACTTTGTGTGGATTTAGAGCTGATCGTTTGAAGTACTCGGAGTCACGTGTTTCAGCCTGTTTCAAAGCAAACGATTCAAACGAATATCACATTAAAACAAAATGTCTAACGTAAAACAGCCTTCCTTTTTTCCATCTCTCTCTCGCTTTCTTTCTTTAAATCTCTGCCATAAATGGAATTGTCATATAAAAAATTCTTTTTGGTCGCTAAAGCTTCAAAAAGAATATAAAGTATCAGCTGTAAGGGTACAACATCCTTGAATGTTTTAGAAATACTGGGGCACTAGATGTTTTTTTCTCTTTCAATAACACCTGATAAATGATAATTATAAGATTGTGCTCAGAAGTTTTTAAACCACATCAGCTTAATAGTTAAGTCATTGGTTAAGTCATAACTTTACCGTAGAAAACTGAATGCATAGTTATGTAATATGCCGGATAATTTTGCTTGATATTGTAGATTTGAACACTTCAAAACCATTTCCTACGTAGACATATAAAACAATTGTAACGGCCGGATTTCAACTTTGTGGTTATAAGAAAAGAAAAGGACAAAAGTATAGTACATATACCATTTCGTGATAAATAGGGGAACGAAAAAAAAAATCAAACGTTAATATACATTATCATTATGGTAAAGCCAATAAAAATTATCAAAATAATCATTACAGTACACAGACTTCACCTCCTAATCCCCGAACTTTTAATTATTCATAGAATTTCCCCTGACATGGCTGACTATATATTAATCATTCAATGTCTGCTATTTCCCATCAATTCATAAAAACTGATTTTTTTAACACGCAGGTCTCTATTTCTGCTTGATGAACGTTTTATTATTTAAGAATTTATTTTTTAAATTCTCTTTGCTATAAAAAAGGAAATCAAAATTTTAAGGAAACATAATGTCCCTATATTATTATCTTTATGCATTTTGGTGCAATAAATCGTAGTTAGATAAGACTATGCAGTTGATACAGAAGAAAACGTTATGTTTATATAAATAATCGGAGAATAATTTTCCTTAAGATATATATATATATATATATATATATATATATATATATATATATATCTTAAGTGGTGCTTGAAGTTCGACTATAAAATGATTTTTTTTCAATCTTTTTCTGAACTTTGTAATAATAAAAATAGACATGAACAAGTACCATGAGTGTTTTAATTTTTATAAATAAATTTAATGCAAATTTATGTGAATTTTAGAGTGTGTGCTTTTCAAATACTTTTTTCTATTTTTATTTATGTACACGTATTAGGATATAGATATATTATCATAAATAAATTCAAAAGGAATTTTTCCCTCAAATCTCCATAGGTTAGTAATCTCTCAGCCGCTGTGATGCGATATCATCAGCTTGGATTATTTTCTAAATGATCTATTTAATGCCTGTATTTTAACACCATAAACAATTAAAATACCCCGAATGAGAGTGCTGAATTCCGATGCCGTTATCAGACCGAGAGAGAGAGATTGGCTCGATACCATTACTATATGGTCCCTGTGATGAAGTAAATCTATTTCCCTGGGTGTTTATGGGTGGTGTTTGCAATTCACACGCCATCAAGCGTTATCGAAAAATCCGGCTTTTTGCCGGACTCTTCCGGGCTGACATGGAAACTCCGGATAGCGAAACATCAATAACAACAGTTTTAGAACGCCTGATTAAAGTGTGAACATGAAGCACAGTACTCAAATCAAAGATTTATTGCTTAACTTAATTAATCTGACGGTTTCCTTTTAGAACATTTAACATTATATTTAATTTTTAAAGATTTAAATCGAGTAATAAACCATTATGAAACACTCAAATACTGTCAATGAGGTTATGAAGAATAGTTTCTTTACTCTTCATATCAAATTTACATTTTTTTGTTGTTGAAGAAATTGATTTCTTCTAAAAAAAATTCTTATCATTTTTTTTAAAAATGTTGAATAGGTATTAAAAAGGTGCTTTTAAATGGTTACGGATATTGTGGTATAAACATACAGTGGTTCCTCACGATGGTTTCCTTTACAAACTTAAACACGACAGCCAACCTGCTGCCGATTTATTCCGATGTTGACTCATTTTGCAAAGCTGTTCACATCTTATACTTTTAACGACCAGTCCTTCCGAAAACAAAGTATCATTTTCCATAAATGTTAATACAAATGAAATTGATGAATTTCAAAACCTTTTCGCAAAATATAGTAGACCAGCACATATAATTCAATAATGGACATTGGGCAGAACAAAACTGAAGACACTTCCTCTTTCTTTATTTTTAAAAGTGGATGAGAAAGAAGGATTATTAAGAACAATAAAAATTGTTGGTTCAGAGACAGGCAACAAAAGCTACAAATTTGCCCAACTGAAACATAATTAAAATCTAGATTTAAATGTGAAAATTTTATCTATACTTGAAATATAATGAGATTTACATTTTTTCAGATTTTAAAAATGCTGCGACCTTACCATGTCATCATTGTAGGCTTATTTTACTGTTACACCACCAACGCCGAAATTAACGAAAACAAACTTCTCCACCCAATAAAAACTGAAGAAGGTGCCAACGAAATACTAGGAGACAAAGCCGACGATAAGAGAAGCAGAGGTTTCTTTCGCATTGGAAAAAAAAGTGCAGTGGAAAATGAAGCGAACGATAAAAAGTTTGACAGCAAAACTGTCAAAGAAGAAGATAACTATATTCCTGAAAAAATCCAACTAATTCGAGTTGTAAATAGTGAGTCAGAGACACCAATATACGTTCCCGTTGAGTTTGACCCAGAAAGCAGTGACGACACGGCAGATGAAGATGAAAAACGAGCATCCGGATTCTTCAGGATCGGTAAAAGTGCCGAGAATGTAGACAAAAGAAAGGGTTTCTTTAGAATAGGAAAAAGCGTCGACCAAAACCCAATGAACAAGAAGGCAAGCGGATTTTTTAGGATTGGCAGAACTCCCATTGACAAAAGAGGGAAAGGATTTTTTAGAATTGGAAAAAGCTTAAACGAAATGGACGAAAAACGTGCTTCAGGCTTTTTCAGAATAGGCAAAAGTGCATTAAACGATAAAAGAAGTCGTGGATTTTTTCGAATTGGTAGAAGCAAAGGATTTTTCCGGATCGGAAAAGCATTTCCACTGGAAGGGGAGAAAAGAGCAAGTGGATTTTTTCGGATTGGCAGAAATTCACCTGAAGAAATGAGGAAAAAGGCGAGTAAATTTTTTCGTATCGGGAAAAGCGTAAATAGCAAAGAGGAGAATGATAAGAGAGCTAGTGGATTTTTTCGAATAGGGAAAAAGTGTTCTGGGGATTCAGATAAAGCAGGCGATAATCTCACAGAAGATAAAGGTCAATCCAACCCAGAAAATGAAGACACTTCAGAATCATTCAATCAAAATTCTGACGAACCTGTTAGAAGAGCAAGTCAGTTTTTCAGAATCGGTAAAAGTTCAAGCAACAAAGTAACCAAGAGAAGTTCTGGCGTCAATTCTTCCCCAGAACAAAACTTGAACCTCAACAAGAGAGCTTTCTTTCGAATTGGCAAAGTCCCTACATCGGCCTTCATGAGAATCGGTCGACAACACTTACTGCAATCACTTGTAAGTGATCCGCTTTACCGAAACGGCAGAATCCAACAAAGTTCCTTTATACGAATTGGAAAGCGCAGCATGAGCGATAACCATTTGATAGACGATGAACAAAGTGACAGTTCTCTGTGAAGTATTTGTAACAACGAAAATTTTCGAAAATATGTTTTCAAAAAGCGATACATGCTGTTTAAATTTAAGTGAAAATACCCAAAAGGATAACAAAAGAAAGACGTTTAGATAAAAGTCCTTTTAGTGCTTCTAGCAATAGATTACTTGAGAGAGAGAACAGAGCAATTGTAAATGTATTTGAAGTTTGACTAACTTTTGCTGTACAACCAATAATAAATTTGAATTTTAAGATAAAAGTTACTAAGTTATCCAGTTAGCTCAGTTAGTCATGACACATCTAAATGCTTCAATATTGGTTATTCATGAATGCTGAAATATATGTTTGTAGTTGTGGCTTTTTTTTTTAAGAAAAGAGAAGAAATGGAAACTCCTGTAGCACAAGTGATTTCGCTTTTGTATCAACTGATAAAATATTAATATGTCTCATGTGATAAAATTTACCAATATTTTATATAAAAGACTGTTATTATATTTTGATAATCAATTGCTTTTTTGATTCAATACTTTTGAAAGTGTTCTGAAATAAAGCTTATCGACCAAATTTTGAATTGGCTTTTAATCTGTACATGTATTAAGGCATTATGAAACCAGTTCGTTGAAAAGGAACGAAGTATATTGACTTCCCCTGTGTAACCAAAAGGAAACTGTAACATTTCATATTTATGTACAGTATTCTTTATAGTTAAACCTCATGTTCAACTGAGCACTTCTCCCCTGTACTTTAATGGTTCTCTGGCTATGGATTCTTTTTTCCAATGTGCTTCATATTAGACCCAGTAAATCACCTTGCGTTTTCCAATTTTGGGTTCGTAAAGAAAGAAAACCAAACAGGAACAAGAGGTTTTGCTGAGAGAACCATAGATTGCTATCTGTTGAAAATCAAAAATGTTCAGCGTTAAACCAAGCGATTCGGACTTGATAGGAGCATTTTGACGTTTTAAGATTATTTACAAACAGATGGGTTATGTTTGTCAAACGTCTCCATTTGGTTTTTCAAAGAACCAATCTGCCATTGAATTGCTGAATGAAATTTACGATTTACTACGTTAATTTTAAGCTGTGAGAAATATCGATGATTTTTTTGTACTTACATATATATTCATAAATACAATAGTTCAATTAAACATGTTGTGATCCGAATTTTTTTTTTTTACCGAAAGATCCTATAAGGATTTTTTAAAAATTCTTTTACTATGAAATTGTCAAATAGAATTTTTAAAAAAAGCAATAGAATGAAATGTCTGAAACAATATTTTACAGTACACTCTATATATAAATTCGTGTCACAAAATGAACATTTGTTTTATAGTATAACGAAGGACTATTATAGCCCGAACATAAAAAGACTGCACATGACAGACAAACCTCGCAAATGGCTTCTATTTTCATTAACAGACTCTGTAATTTAGATCATACCAGAACACCAAGATACATTCATCAAATGATCGTTCTTTAAAGAAACGCACTAACTACGTTGTTTGCTTTATGAAGAAGCTGTTTACTTAAAACTTGCATCAAACGATGATTAATTGGATTAATTCTAATAAGCATTTTCATCACAAGTCAATAACGTGGGAAAAGTCAATGTTTGGTGTAACGTCTAAATTATTGATGGCTTACAAGTGTTCACTCTTTTCATTGCTCATATTGTCGACAAAGGAGCACGTTTGATCTCTGGGGTGTCTGCAAAATGAGTTTTTTTCAGTCCATGTATTATTAACGCATTCATGTCAAAATTTCGGAAATCATTCCCATATGTATACAACAGATATCAAAAAATTGAATTTCCCCTACATTTTCTTTTTTAATTAAACGTTGGAAAAAAGTTGAATTTTTTGTTGTTGAACACCAACAAATAAGGGAGAGGAAAAAAGAGGGTCAGGAATTTTTGTATGATCAAAACTGGGTCATTCATAAAACAATATGGTTGTTAACTTTGAATTCTTTACCTACTTTTCTCAATTAGTTTAAGAGTGCAGTGCAAAGATTTCCCATAGTTGCTGTATATATTCTTAAGTGCAAACATATTCACCGTCACATTGGTCCACTTCAATAATCCTCAAAGTTATGCAAAAGTTATTAAAGGATACAATTAATCGATACCTATGTACAAGTATCAAATAACACCAACCTTTTTTCAGAATATCGAAGTAAAAAGAAACTGTTTATTTCAAATTCATTTATGATAATGATAAACGTTTCTCGAATCAAACAAGAACACTAAATCCTTATTAGAAACTTTTGAATTTTTTTTATAAGTTTGATTATAAGGACGGTTTAAAAGTTATTTTCAGAGTGATTGCTTCAATTCAGTCCACAAATAGGTTCACTACGAACAACCCAATCGGCCGCTCCCCAATTTCAGATTATCTAACAGATAATACCTGTTCAGACTTATTAGAATTAATATTTTACATGAAATACCTGATCCACCTAAAAAAAAAAATTATTTGCGTATATTTCAAGAGGACGCAACAAAATTTATTTCTGGTTCGAAAATGATATTCAAGTTAATGAGTCTTGTAATGCAAGCGATAACCAAACAAACACTCAAGTAAGACATCATTAATTATCATTTAGAGATTATATCATATAAACTATATTCAGAATATTTTAAAGAAAGAAAACACTGGTAAAGTGCTTTCTGATATAAGATATGTTAAACAGTGCAATGAGTTTGAATCTTATTTCATTTTAGCAAATTTCTAATGTCGAAGTACATTGCTCTGATTCACTTCTTTAAAAAATTCAGAAGTCGCCACTTTTATTCGTGAACAAAACCATTTCATTATACTTCTTGGGGTTAGTGAGTGTGATTAGTCTTCTGATGCAAGTTAATTCAAGTGACAACTAGCCATGAAAACCGACGATAACAAAACATTTCCTCTGGTAAAACCGGTATTTTGAACCTTATTTGAAGTAAAGTATAATTTATTTTAAGTAATATCAATGTAGGACTTACGCTTACATTTCAAGAGTTTCAAATATTTGGCAACTTAGATAACTCTGAAAATAAAATTTTAATTGATATTTTAACTATTTCAACGTGTTTTCATATTAACATACAATATCATTAAAGTCTTAATCGACAGCAACCTAATATTTTGAATATTCTAAGGGGACATGCCCCTGGCCCCCGCACCCTATCTAAACTCGCCAGCGATACGTCTATATGTATTCCCAAACCATGGTACAATGTATCGTTTGCATGTATTTTTGAAACTGAAAATCGATCAACATGCAGCAGTTTCACGAACATGTGTGATGTTACCATCAAATCAAAATTTGATAGTGCCCGGACGAATTTCTATTACGAAATAGAAAAGTATGAACAAAGCTTTGACGTCAATGCTTTGTAATCCAAAGAATATTTGAGATTTTCATATTTCATCTTTGCTACTACTTTAAAGATATTTATACTAATGGGTATATATATATTTATCAGTGAAATATTGATGTACCTGAAAAATAAACTTATTAATTCAAACGAGTTATATTTACATGAAAGGAAAATATCTATTGATTGATCAATATCAAGCTCCAATTAACATAATGACCTAATTATTCTTTTAATTCATCATAAGATGTGGTTAGAATCAACCTCCCTGACATGATCATCCTAAAAAGGCTTCAGATGAACAGAGCAATAGGTTCGAACTTTTGACAAGACAAAAAAAAGACAACAATTGGCTGGTAATTATCCACCCGTAAGGTTTCAGCAAACACCGAAGACTAATGACGAGCAACCGAAATAGCAATCATGTTTACCTGCTTTTCCTCCGTAAATATTGGACCACGATACCCCCGGACCGATTCATCACTGGCAACAAGGCGGAACAACTAGGTGAACACAACAGAGAAACGGATTACCAAGGTGATTGATCAAACTCCCCAACACTAAGCTGTTCATCTACAATAAGTTAGGGGCCATTAGTGCCTGCCTCTGAACGCACCTCGACTGTTGCATAGAAATGGGTTTATCAGATCAGAGGATGGAATTGTCAAACAATGTAAATTTTACTGGAGGAATGATACTTGTCCTCCCCCATAAAACAATTCGGAATCAATTAATTTTAAAGCAACGATGACATTAGTACAAGGGCCATGGATATTTTTGTTCTGTTTGTCCTACACTGTCTGCATGACTTTGCATATATATGTGTTTTAGCATTGATGCATCTATATTCATCAATGCAATGATTACGAGCAGTAGCCAAGAGCTTAAAAAAGTACTAGAATATCGAGTCATCTGCTGGTCGATGTTATAAAGATGATTAAATGAATGTGTTAAAAACTTATTAAAGTATACGAACATATTGATATACTGACAAAATCATTCAAAATACTTTTAAAATACAGAGTACATACACTGTAAGTAAATATTTATGCATTAGAGATACTGATCAATTTTCATTGCAATGCAAAAAATATTGTTTTTTTTCCAAGAAACACCCCCCCCCCCCAATAATAATATACAATTATTTAATGCTTGAGCAGTCGATAGACCCGAATATTTTTCCCATGGTGCAGGGAACAGCTCAGTATGATCTATTGCCCGAGGCCAACGGCCGAGGGCAATAGATCATACTGAGCTGTTCCCTGCACCAAGGGAAAAATATTCGGGTCTATCGACTGCTCAAGCATTAAATAATTGTTTTATTACCTAATTCTGTGTCTAGTATTTTGTATTTACAAATATAAATTACAGAAGGTTTTCATACCATGGAGATAAATTTTAAGAACAATAGTAAAATAAGCATAATAAAGTTATCTTTTAATCTTTCACTTTTTCTAAAATACGTTGCCGGCCCAATAGATCGCAGTCTATTGACCGGCGGTCCAATAGATCATAGTCTATTGACCGGCGGTCTAATAGATCGCAGTCTATTGACCGACAATTCAATAGATCACTTTCAAATCTGAATACACATACAAAATAGACGAACATTTTTAATTTGTAATAAAACAACAAAATCCCTTTGATTAGGTAATATATGTATTTATGATAAGATTATGATATACGCTCATATGTTGTATTTTAAACAACATTTTTTCGTGATGGTTCACGCTATTGAAATTCTAAATTGAATGCAAAATAGAAGATCTATTCTTAACCCTTGTAAGACGGAAATATTTTTCACTTATACTTTTCCGGGTAACAATCGATAGCCTTGCACATTAATCTTTTCTTGTATTCTTTGTCATAGGATAATGACATGGAAGCAAAGAGTGCGGTAAAGAAGCTCATCTAATGCAAAATTATGATAATCATTCATCTTTTGCTTTAATTAATCAATTGAACGAACGGAAAAAATCCAAAAGGTTTAAAGAACCCCATTTCATGGCCGTATTCATGAGCATAATCTCAGAGTAATGCTTGTATTGTGTGAAGATTAAGAATAAAACTTACCCAGCATCTTTGGTCAAATGAGAACAGAGGTATTTATTTCTCCCTACATAAAACAGAACTGTAATCATAAATAAGAGTGCGTAAACAGAGATTTTATTTGAAATAGTAGAACAGAACATCGACATAAAGCAAGAGCGAAAAAAACGCAAAGAATTATCAACAGGGAACACAATTCAGGTAAGACTTATGACTAAGAACCAAAATTTCAAAGTGCTGAGACAGTTAAATAGTTGTACATGTAGATACACTTCAATTATAATAATGTTAGTAAATGAAGAATCTGTTTCAATTTAGAAATATAATTACAAAAATGAATATATAGTGTGGTTACGAGATATTTTGAAGTGTGCATTGCAATTACTATAATATACTAGTTGAAGAAAAATTTATTATGTAAGTATTCATGTTGTTAACCTTTCAAGTAATATTAAAACAGAAACTTTCGGTGGAATACTTTTTCATTGATAACTGATTGATCTAGAAACGGTTGAGGTGGGGGGGGGGGGGTTATTAAATATCGCTGCTTCCAAAATTATTACACTAAAAGTAAAACCATATCAAAAGTTGGTTGTGAACTTGATTTCGTTTCTAAATGATTGTTTACTTTCCAAGGAATATATAAACTGCTTTCACAGTTTACTGATATGAAGAAATGCTTATAATCTTTTATTTTTTTTTTCATGTATCTTTTTAAATTCTGAGTTATAATACATTTGATCATGAATTTTTTGTTTATTACCTTTATTGGTTCTTATGTATAATACATTTGACACTTGTGTTCTCTATACCTTATGCATTTATAATTCAGACTTGATTGGGGAAATGCTATTGGATTTGAATGCCCCAAAGCTAATCATTGTTCTCCTCTGAGAGATTACTAACAATTCAATGATATACAATTGGTTCATTTATACAAATTATCGCCAGTGAAATACACATTAGGGAAAATCAAATATTACATCTATGAAGAGAAAAAAAATTATAATCATAAAAAAGTCATACGTATATTTGGATTGCTCCGCATGAATAGGCGGGTCGTTGTTGGGGCTGGGTGATTGATAGAAACGATTTATCCATCATATGATTACGTTGGTTTCATATTTCATTCCCCTCGAAAAATGTCAGATTATGTTTATATCAAACAATTAAATTTGTCAAGAGGCAATATAATCATAAAACATTGGATTCAGCGACAGTATGAGCAACACTCTAAATACTACTTGAAATTGTTGTCCTTTTTTAGGCTTTGAAAAATATCAATTTCGGAGAACATTTTTTGCGTGTGTTTGGTTGTGACGCAAGATTCCGCAAAGTAAACCAAAGGTGCGACAGATAATTCCTTTAAAACTCGATTTAAATTTCGTTGAGTTGATATTGGATCAGAGACGTTAAAGTAAGTAAAAGCTGTATTTATTATGTATATACATGTAATGTAGAAATCTGTGTTTTATTGGTGCATTTTTAACGTAATATTTCTTTACACTTCTTTGAAATTTATTTTCCGCCAATTTTTTTGTTGATCAGAGACACATTTTGATGAAATTCAAAGCAATCTTTTGAACATTATTTTTCTTATCAAGCATCTCCAAAAATCTCATCTTTTACATTGTCGTTTTAAGAAGGGCCTTTGTACGAATTTGAATTAAATGCATTCTGCATCGGACATACGGAAGACGAGCTATTCAATACAAACTGTTCTCCTATCACTATTAAGTATCCTTAGAGATCTCTGTCTGTGATTCTTCATACAATCTGTGCGGGGTAGCTTTATTGAATGCAACCCCAATAATTAAGAAATTTAATAGATATCCATTGATTTCCTTTCAGATCACCGTTGACAATGATCTTTCGTATCTGGTGTATAAAAATTACATTTCTAGTAATGAGTACCGCTGCCGTCCCAGTGTACGAATATCAAAGACCTGCTTTTTACGATATACCGGAGAAATTTCTCCCGCAAAAAAGATCGAATAGTAGATTCTTCCGAATTGGGAAGTCCCAAGTGAGTCATTTGCCGAGCACGGACGATATTTTTGTCAATAAGCTGGGGAATATATTTCATAAACAAGATTATATCCCCGATTTAATTGACGAAGAACAAAGGGACGGCTTTAATTCGGGCGAATTTATGACAGACTATATAGAAGACTCTTCATCTCCAGACGACAGATTTGATGGCCTTTCTGGCCCGGCCAAACGAGGAGGGATGTTTCGATTTGGTAAAATGCCATATTTCATGAGAAATGGAAGAACCTTTCTTCAAACATATTACGACAAACCCGGATCAGCTCCAACAACTCAATCTCAGTTTTGGAGAATTGGTTAAGATTAAATGTCGAATTGGTATATCTACTCAAAAAATAAACATATTGTACATTATATTTTCTAAGTTTTCACATGAATAAATTATAATCCTTTGAACTTCAGTGAAGCAGATTATTTCCAAACACAGTCTACTTCAATATTTAAAATCGGTGACTTGCTAACCTTTAAAATCAAAGTAAATCTGGGCAAAGTGAATCAAAATGTCATAAAAATGATAAACTCTTGAATTATGTTCACTTTAGAAGATGGGGAAGCCTTTTAGAAGGTCTTTGATTTCTGTAAATATTTCAATAATAGTTCTTTAAAATAAAACCTTCAAAAGGTATCACTTTTTTGTCTGGCATTAATTCCTAGACAGATTGGAGATATCAGTCGCATTTTGAGATTTCATCAAATACTAAGTCATATTGCGGCAAAAATTGACTGAATTAATTGTATTTTCACCTGATAAAGAAAGCATTTCCCTTAACAGACAGAAAAGCTCAAGTTTATTATAATAAAAAAGTACACATATTTTAAGGCTGAGAAAATCGGAGTTTAAGAGCACCAATAAATAGCATTTCTAAAAGTTCTTACTGTTTCAAAACTTAAGACAATGTTTGCTAACATACAGTTTATAACTGCAGTTTCTAGGCTTGCATATATTGCGACTTAAAAAGGCAATAACGTAAACAATTGCCGAAATCGATTTTCGTATCGTTATACTCAACTCCATATACTGACCCTCGAGATTAGAATGGCTTGTGTGCTTTTTTTTTTTTTGATGGAGTAGACTTGAATAATTTAAGTCTTTCTAATATGCATAAAACAAAAAAACCCATTTAATCCAATTAATCAGTTTTGGTTTTATTATATTGCAAAACTTACCAAAAGCATAATTGTATATTTCAACTGTTTTAATTAACCTTTAGATATCCATTATTTGTTACATTCACATTGGTTTATGCACGAGATAAATTTTGGTTTGATTTTAAAATTCCTGGCAAAAAAAAGATAAGGCAATTTCTCCATCAAAGTTCCTGTGGAAATTCTACCAGGGATCTCAAACGACCGACTTTGACGGGGAGAGGAGACATTCTTCTGTGTGTGCCGCCTCTGCCTGTCGGATGGCGTCGTCCCGTGTGGTCTATTTTCAACGAAGCTCCTGGGCATGGCTGCTTAGGGGAGCTGCACATCTGACAATTTTATAAAAAGGAAAACAAATCAATACCGTCTGAAGTAATTTCAAAATATTTTGATGCATTTCAACTAATCTAAAATATTTACCTATATATCTATTATTCAAAACCGCTGTGCCTAGATGTGCGGCGTGGGATTTATCGTCGTTTGATCACGAACGATTATGAGAAATAATGAAATATAGAATAATGGGTTGAGTTTAAAGGAAATTTAAAACTTCAAAAATATCTGTTTTTCAATAATTAATTGCCGTTCGTTCCAATACATGCCTAACGATTTCAGTTCTTGATAAAAAAAAATATTAAATCGCTTCATTGCCAAGGATCATTGAGTAATTTGTCGATCCAAATTAATGATTGAGGCAAACGCGTGTTTATTCAGAAAAAAAATGGGTAAAGACATGTTTAGCTTATGGTTTATGAATGCTAAAAGAAGTAAACATACTAGAAACAAATTCAAGCAGAAACAAACAACAGTCCTGAAACGTCTGAATTTCTACCAAAAGGTTTTCCCCAAATTTTACAGAATTATCAATGATGACTTTCTGGCATGGATTAAAAACAGAAGATATCGATCTTACGTCAATGCTATGGTTGGACTTGTGCTTTGAATGTTTGTCTTCATCGTGTCCGTATTTTGCCTTCAAACAACGATAAAGTCCAGAGGGTCGTTGGAGTGGGTTGAAATTGTCCAGAACTTCTAACTTAATATAACAGAAATTCTGAAAAGCCTATATCTCAAGAAAACGTTTGAAAACCACAGTCTTCCGAATAAATCAATTTAAGATGCAAGGCCGACTTAAAACTGTTTAGTTCTTTTGAATCACTGATGAAATTCTCTGGTTAATGATATCAAATAGTCCACTTTATTGTCTTAAACCACTAAATCATAATCCTTTGAAAAGTTAACTAACACGTATATGTCATAAAAAGTTTAATTTGTTGTTGTTAACTAAATACAGATGTATAACTTGATTTGTAGAATATTTGGATTTTGAAACCATAATACCTTTTCAAAACTATCCCTGATACTATCCAGTGCTTCGTCCGAGATATCGTCCATTGCTGTTGTTCCAGTGTACGGGAGAAGAAGTTCTTTGGCGGCAATACCTTTGACAAGAAGTGTACCGTTGGGAGCTGGCAGGAATACATACCAGCCACATGGCTTTTCCTCTGATGCCTTTCCAGGTAGAGGAGTCTTACTTGCCTTCTTATTCCCACCATCGAGACTAGGGTCCGGGGATTTGATGTGTCCTATCAGGGCCATTTCCTAACATGTAATCACACGTATATTACTTGGAACTATTTTCACAAGAGTTTGGACTCTCAGTAGAATTCGGTTTTTTTATTTCTTTAATCAAATCAAGTTAAAAATTGCGCCGGTTGCAGGTGAAATATGCACAGATTGCATAGTCTTAGCTCAAACGCCAGACAAATCTTGTTGGGTTCAAAGAGCTATGGCTGAGTGACCAGCAATGAAATAGACAAGCTTACGTCATATTGCTGTTTGACACAACTACCCAAATTACAAGCTCTCGTTAAAATGGTTATAAAGTTCATGCATATTTGTCTATGTGGATACATGAACATGAAATTAATTATATTGAGATTTATACACTATTTCACAGTATTATATTGATAACGCAAATACAAAGTTTGACATGCATGTAAAAAAAAAAACAAGATTGCATTAAAGTTGCACGGTATGGTAACCTTCAGGCATATTGCACAAAGAATGCCATAATTTGCCCTTTTTTAAATTTTTACTACATATCTTTTAATTGATCTTTACATTACTTCAAATTTATGTGGAATTATCACTGTTCTTGAAATTCATAATCAAGATTTTCACAGATGTTCTAGCAATGAATGATCCTATTTGAAATTTTAAACTATACAACGCTAAATGCTCCGAAAATAAAACGGCACTATTGCAGTTGCTTTGCATGAAAAACCCAAAAGGTTGACAATGCAATATAAATGCAGATGTAGGCTTTTGTTGAGTTACATTGTAGATGCACCGGACTTGTTGCAAATCCTCGCAACAAATTGGTTTTGTTGCTACAAATAACCAATCCTGCATTGGATATGTGTGAGAGACAACAAAAATTACGACATGTTAGTGAATTATGTAATGATGTACCTTCTCCATAAGTAAAAAGCAGAGCGCTTTAAACCGTTGCTGATTTTTCTCCAATTCTTCCCATTCTAACTTCCAACAGCTTGTGGCTTGGACGATCATTGGCTACCAAAATGAAGCGCAAACAAATTTTCAAAACAATTTTCGTCGTTTGTCTTGGTAGCATTCGCTATTTGTCTCGGAATATGAAGAATTCTGATGACATTAATTTACTTAACATAACAGTTCCTAGAAATTTACATACCACACCAAAGATGACCGATTCACATATGTTTTGTACAGGTATCGTATCAGTAATGATAATACGGTGTATAGGTATCCACATTCCTGCAGCTTTGCTTGGGGTAGGAAAGGTTTTCATGCTTGCAGATTCCGAATGTACTGTCTATGGAAAAGAAGGGATACTATGGTATAGCTGATGAGAAAAATGAAATTCCGGCAACTACATTTGGTCAAATAAGTACTTACAAACTGTTCATAGAACGGCAGCTGGGCTGGATTTAGGACCCTCTCTTGTAAATCACACCGAATGATAAAGTTACCATTATCTTAATCGAAGACAGAATTAGGATAATTTTCAATTATCATCTGAAAAAATACTCATAAATAACATAGGAATTAGATATATTTTTGTTTTTGCAAGAAGGATTGACGCAGATTACTGATAAAGAAAAAGAATACATTACAAATGTAGAATTCCATCAAGAAATCATTTGTTACTTTAATTTATGAAAATAATCAACATAAATCTTTCAACCGTCGTGATCAGTGTTGTAAACTATTTTATATCAAGACGTTTTCTTTATGTGTAAAGATGCGTAAGGAAATTGTGGTTTTCTTATTTCCATCTTCTCTGTGAAATTACTTTCTAAATACAGAATCAGGCTTTTGAAATAGAAAAAAAAAGAAAATCAGGCCTTGGTCCTTTACCCTCAGTATGCCGACATCTGTAGCTATAGAAACTTGATGAATTAAAAACCCTCATTAAATCAACAGATAAATCAATTCATCAAAAACTGTTTTCATAAGTTTAGATGAGATGTCCGCGCATCTATATGGTAATGATGAAGTTATCCAATTTTTAGGGATTGCCTAATAAGTGTCCTATCTGGAACTTGATACTCTACAGGTATTGGGAACACTTAGGGTGATGGATGAACTTGTTCTCGATCCAAACACTGATGATAAATCGCATCGGAAAGATGCTCTACAATGTTTGTGCTTCGTAAATGAAAACGATGAAAAACGGTCCATACAAAGGACATTGGGCATGGTGCTTTTAGTGAAAAGAAATGTGCCTGGGCGGTCATCAATTCCCTGGATCATCCATAACAAAGCAATGATTAATTGGCCATTTATGGAGAGGTCTCTAATTACTTCTCGAACTCTCACATTCTTTTTTCCAATATGTGTCTATTTTTAATATAGGGTCCCATCAAATTCCTGTTTAACTGATCTCCTTTTTTCCAGAAAATAACATTGTACATGTATGCAAATGTACTTTTGAATTCTATATATCTACTGGTCTCTATGTACATGTATACTATAAACCTTTTTTGCTATATTGTATGATGAATCGGTTGATGATACAGCAGAGAGGTAAAATTTGTCACTCTGTATCAGACGATGTCATTCTCTAAAATTACATGTATTTAGCTACTTCCACACTCAGATTTGTGGATATCTTGCTTACATATACTAGTATCATTAGGATAATATATTGATAATATCACTTCAATACCAACACACTTTAAACAAGGGAATAATAGTCAAAGTTACTTTGGACACAAATGAAATGACCTCGAATAAAACACACGACACTGTTTAACATAGGAAATCTATGTTTAACTCTAAATTTGTTTATATAAATAATATTACTAGTCCATTACTTTTGATACTGAATCCAAGCAAAAGTTCCTTTCTATATCAGTAACTCGATTTGCTACGCTTGATATTTCATTGTATAGAAATCAGACATAAAGTTTAAAGGATATTTAGTTTTCCTTTATTTAAACTTTATCAAAATTTGCTGTATCATATAACTATTTTGATTAAATATGGTGAATTTTACAACTTACACATTACATGTAACAAGTAAATAAATCAGGGTATTGCTTTAATTGCTTCAAAAGACATACATACCAGAAAAAGAATCCTCGGGTAGGACTAAGTGAAGGTGTTCGGTGTCAGTGTCTGTATTCAAAAGCCAGGCATTGAAGAAGTTTTGAAGACTTAGACCGTCTGAAATAGTCATACAAATCGTTCATATTTATTTCATTCTTCATTTCAACCTTAATATTACGTAACTTAAACAGATTGTTAAAAAATTAGAAAGTTTACTGTAGTAAAAAGAAAATTATGTATTTTTATCACTTATTCTAACCACTGCTTGACTTTGTACTTTAGAGACAGTTTACATACAATTACATTGCCTAATCCTTTGGAATTCTCAACAAAATATGTTCAAATGAAATTATGTATTTTCAGGAATACAAAGCTGTCATTCGAAGAAAAAAATTCTGCCATGAAAGTAAAATGTGTTTGAGATTTTTGTTTTTGTAAAATCAAGATGATTGTCTGATTGTAATGATCATGGGGGTGCATTTTGTAATGATGTAAAAGCATTAAATATTTTATTGATGATAATCATTGTTAGTGATATTGTGTTTGTGATGTTAGTAATTATGTTGCTTTTGATATGTTGATGATGATGATGAATATAATGATGATGATGATGATGATGATGATGATGATGAAGCTGATGATGATGTAATTTTGATGATGATGATGAATTAACCTCCGTCTAGACGGACCACGTCCAGAAGTCCACTGGTTGGACTACTACTGTTGGAAGACAAGCCGCTGCTCTGACTCAGACTTGGTATGGTCTCCATCAGATCTTTGGTCCACAAGTCTACCTCCACCAGCTGGACTCGCTGTAGATATAAGACAAAATGTCTTAAAGTAGTTGATACCATTAAAGTAAGGAAAGATGTAAGCAAAAAAAAAATAAAAAATAATTTCTTTCTTTCCACTATCGCCGTCAAAAAAAAACCTTGCTATTTTCTTCACTTGAACTTACATAGATAACAATACAGTAATGGATTTCAGTCAAGCATATTGCGATGTTATTGAGTTTAATATACTCATAATGGATAATTTTAGGATCATTTTACTTGTATATGTGCTTGTGGTTTTTACTTCAGCTTTGAATAGAAACACAGGGGTGACGCTTGCCTTTAGGTTTGTTAGGTCGCTACTTTCCAGAGCTTCCTCGATCTGCTGTTGCATCTTTTTTGTTTGTCTTAACGTCATCAAAACTATCTCTACCTGCTGAAGAACTCCTCGCACCTTTATTCAATGATACATTTCTATTTCTAATTATTGAAAAATATCCAAGAAATAACAAATATTTATCAATAAAAAGTTAATAAAATTCAGTTTATGTCATAATGTACTGTTCCATTTAATTGAAGCACACAATGCAAGCAAAATAATAACCAATTTTCCTTATCGATTTTGAAAACGGCGTCGATTTGATAATGTGATCTAAATGTTATGAAAAGTGTAAATTTCCAGAAACTGACCCTCAAAATTTGTCATCTGGTTAAAATCGATGACTAATCGAGGAGAATTAATCAGCAAATGGGGTTAATTACCCCTCTCTTGTCCAGCACAATGGTACTTGGACGGTACTGGAGACCGGCATGTATTTGATCAGGACAAATTAGCCTCTTTAGGTTCTTGCATAGGGCTGTGATATTAACAATATTGATGCATTCTTGCTTTGTTTATACACGTGATCATTTCATACATCAAAGACATTTTCTCAGACTTCCCTAATCTGTCTCTAGCGATAATTAGCAAGCATTCCGTTGAATGCACTACCATTCTTTTGACCTTTTTGATAAGGCAAATACTTATCAAATATATGCTTATTAACTGGACCAGTTGTACACTATTAATTAGTCTCGATGTCTTATTTATAGATTAGTTATGCATATTAGTATACAATCTATTGATTGTAGGCGGGAGTGGCCCGTGTTTGCTATTTTTTGGTGACGAATACATTGTACGTACACGGTATCTAATGATATTTAAAAATCAATCCTATGGTTGTTTTTAATCCTCTATTCGTTTTGAAAGTAATTATTATTCTGGTACTTCTTAAAATTAAA
Organism: Magallana gigas; assembly: GCF_963853765.1. NCBI lineage: Eukaryota > Metazoa > Mollusca > Bivalvia > Ostreida > Ostreidae > Magallana > Magallana gigas. Next base: position 33,113,131 of record NC_088857.1, on the reverse strand, counting down.
GATCATACAAGAGTTGACGCACAGAATGCATTGCATTGATATTTGGCGCTATATGTGTAAATAAAATCTTAATTGGAGAAAATAATGTCTGAGGTGAAAAAAGCAGAGGATATTTTGAACAATTTCTTTACTTACATGTACAAGTGAGATATATATATAATTGGTGCACATTTTCTCTTATAATCCTTTTTTATTTTTACGCCAATTTTTATTGCAATTTGAAATAACTTTTGAATCAACTCTGTTTAAGGAAGAAAATTGCATTTTCTCCGCTAAGAGATGCGAATTATTCAATAAGTATATGCATTGTACATCATTGACAAAGGATAGATAATTTTAGAAATACTCCTCAAACTAAGTATATAGATTTATCTATATCCTAATAATGGCAATGCCAAATCTGTAATAAATGAAAATGATCCAGCTTTAGAATCGCTCATTGTTATATCTCACATCTCTATGTTAAGCGTCTCTGTTTTGATCGTTAATAGATTTATTTATTCTAAAGAAGCCAAAAAAGAACAAAAAATAAAAGAGGCAAGATAGGTTTTCATCACACAGAGAGTACTATTCAATAAAACCCACCCGACTTCGAAATGTAATTAAGAAAAAGGGGGAAAAAAATGAAGTTTATGGGAGTTGCATGCGATACCTGGAGACTGTTGAAAGACATATATCTTTGATACTGTCGACAAGCCTCTTCGATGGCTCTGGTGACAGAAGTTTCCGTCTCCGCCGCCGAATTTCTGCTTTTCAAAGCGGATTGCAAGTCTTTTACGGCGCTTTGAATTCTGCCATAATTACTCTTCACATGCGACAGAGGTAACAGAATCTAGAAGAAAATAATGGTGAGGATACATTGAGAATTGCACGAGCTGTACTGAAATAAGGCGCATTATATCATGTTATTGGCGAAGTATTTTGTCACGATGTCGGGAAATTAGGCGTTCTCCGAACATCATAAATAGAAAAATAAGCTGGGTAAAATCGGTATAATATTTGCAATAATTCTCGTTAAGAACTAGGAAATGTGAATATGACACCCAAGCTTGTCAAAATTTACATAAAAAGGGATAATACAGTAAGACGATTAACATCTTGAAAATTTATTTTGTGCTGAGCTGATCACCTGCATGTAACTGTTTACATACGAAAATCACAGAAATACGCTGTCAAAAATATAATAAATATCGGTTCATCGAAAAAATTATTGCATGGTTATGGAATTTATCTTTCATTACATACACGGTACAAGCCTCAACATTTTGTTTGTTTGCGGAAGAGGGGGATGCTACATGTACATCAAGAATGTATTATCGTGCTTGTTGCGTATGTTGAAATCATTAGTAACTTTATTTTAATTTTTGCAAATTCGATCATGGACGACTTCCACATCAACACTGAAGATGTGATGGTGCACTTTTGACCTTATCTGATAATCATCAATATAATTGTACATATGTATGCGTAGTTCTAGCGGAAGGTTATTGGTCAATAGGAGAGGAAGATATAGAATATATAAACTATAGAGTCACTACATTCATAGAATAAAATAACCCTTATTGATCGTAAATCTGCCCCTCCGGGCTGGCTACAGTTATAAGTCGAAGGCGCAACAATGCAAAGTATAGCTGTTCAATCGCCAATTTTCGTAAAAAAAAAAAATAATAATATAGAGATACCAGCAGATAAGTATAATTTTATATCGCATTGCCAAGTATCTGCATTTTTTTTTATAATTACCTCTGGGTAAGATGAAAAAGTCATGATTCCAAACAATGACATTCTGGAGGGACCCCCCAGATTACAGGCCACGGAGAAGAAGTTGCTGATGGCCTCGGTCAAACAGTCCACCATGTCCGGGTCCGAGGGGAAACTTTCACTGTCCACCAGCAGGATCCGGGCTATAACAAAGAATGGTAAATGATTCCACTTTGTATATTTGAAAATGTAATGGTAGTAATGTAATAACAGAATTCATATGTCTTATGAAGTTTTAAGAGAGAGAGAGAGAGAGAGAGAGAGAGAGAGAGAGAGAGAGAGAGAGAGAGAGAGAGAGAGAGAGAGAGAGAGAGAGAGAGAGAGAGAGAGAGAGTATGTTATGTCACCCGCGAGATTTGGATTAAATACTGGGAATAACTTAATAATAAATACTTTGTGTGTGGTGTTTTGAGCGACATGTTTTCTCTAAGGAAGAATCTACTGTAGTTTTTATTGGATATATTTTTTTTTCCTGCTTAACAATCTCAATTCGATATTGATGCTCAAGACCTGTGTAACCTATATGGGTCTGTTAGTTTTTTGGGTTTTTTTAGATTGGAGCAATGCTCGCCGTACAAAGTGGCCAGATCGGGACTGATATTTATTAAAACATCTAACTTAATTTTTTTAATGCAGCTTCTGGTCCCACAAAAGGACAGTTTCTAAAATCCAAACACGTCATATGATTAAATATTTAGGATATGCAGAATTTTCTGCCGGAATTATCTCTTTATAGGATCTCAACAAATATAATAAGATTTTTTGATAAATACTAGTATCCAGTAAAATAATTAAGGACTTTATGTCATGATGAGCCTATTTTGGCCCCATTATGATAATTAATTTTAAAAATATTTATTGCGTTTTTGATTAGTTAAAAGACTTTACCTCAACTTACATAATTTGCATATCTTTTAAATAATCCAGCAAGCAAGAACATTTTAAACAAATTATAATCATAGTTGACTATGTTCATCATATATTTTTACAATTAGAATAAATGAAGTCATGCGACATACATGTATTACATGTATTTTAATTTTATAGTACTGCGCCCATGAGCTTATCAGTGTGACACTATCGGATATAAAGAAAAGTCATTACACTATAAAAAATGTCTGCATTATCTTCAATAAAAAAAGAAACACCATAAAACCAATTTCCCAGACCAATGTCAACTGATCAAAACAATAAAATGACCAGCGTTTACGCGAAAATCGTTATGCACTACAATCGAGTCATATATCTCTGGGGTACTTTCAAAGGATTTATATTTACATTAACTTTCTTTCCCCCTATTTAATTTCATTGATTGATTTGAGTGATATTTACGAATATATAACACAGAAGACCTAATCACCAAATCTGGTGCGTATGAAAACGATATATATCCTTCTGTATTTCTCGAAGAACATGACCGACTCAACTCGCGACGTCAAACCGGATCACGATCGGCCTGATAATTAAATGAATTCAATTTATCTATTTATCATATACCAAAGTTTATATTCATCTGATAACAGAATGAAAAATAAAATTGTGTATTTAGAACTAGTACTTGCAGCGTTGTGCACGATATTCAGCATGCATAACTCATAGAATAAGACAGAGATTTTGAAAAATGGGAATGAAGTTAAAAAATGTGAATATAAGCGTTGAATCATTATTATTTTAGTATTCAATTTGCATGCTCACACCGTTGCAGTTATAAAACGGCATCTTTCAAAAATTAATGATTCAATCAATGCTTAAATCAACTATACAAAGCCTTTGTTTTATTCGATATCATCTCTGGTCCCTATAATGTTTCTTCGCGACGCCCGTATCTTAATTTTAATATGAGAGAGAGAGAGAGAGAGAGAGAGAGAGAGAGAGAGAGAGAGAGAGAGAGAGAGAGAGAAAATTACACATGATGTCTGCAAATACAAATGTATACTGATATACTGTGTCATCTCTACTGATACAGTACACAAAATGTAACTGCAGCAAAGACAGGCACGTAGCATCAGGGGGGGGGGCGGCGGGGGGGGGGGGGGAGGGGGCTCACCCCCCCCCGGATTAGGATTTTGTAAAGTAACGCTTTTTTTTTTGCTTGTCATGAATTTTTTGGATGAGCCCCCCCCCCCCCCCACTGTAAAAAAAAAAAAACCAATGCTACGTGCCTGATAGAAGGGTATATCCAACCTGGTTGTTTTCCAAGTAGTGGTCGGGAATATGTCGAAGTTTTCATGATTACAGACTTCACGTTTTATTTTCTACAACACAGAACATGGAAAAAAACCCACATAAAGTTAGTCCTACAATGTTACTTGATATTTGTGCTACCCTAGGGCCTACATTTGAATATTATCATAATTTCAGCAAACGAAAACTTATCTTTATTTGAATAGGCCTTTATATAAGATTTTCGTGATAAGGTTTGATGCCTTTTTCTAAGAAAATACTTACAGATTGTTGGTAAAGAGGGCAACGACGTTCGTGATATACTTTTTTTTTTCTATTCGGTGCAGCAGACGACAAAAATTACGTCACCGATAATACACACGCGTACGTTACGGCAACGTGCATATGTCTATGCGTTTCCCAAATCAATTTAATTATTAAATAACATTAAATTATAAACATTGGTTGAATTTGAATCAGCCAATACATCTAAAACTGAAAATAAATAAAAAGTTTTAGAAGTTGAATTTTTAATCATACACTTCGGGATTAATACATGTACATGGTCTTCAGAAAAGATAATTTTTACTTGAATAGAAAGAAAGCATTCATTTAAATTATTCAGTTAAATGTTTTTTGCTGAAATGTACCAAAGAGAAGTATATAATTTAACTTAGACAATAATTCGAGTAAGATTTTTTACGGATAACGGAGAAGATACTCGCTTTTAATCGTTATGTTTCACCGGAAGTATACGCGAGCAGGGTCATACTAAAACACGCCTGCCGACGCCTGCCGGGGAAAACACGCCTGCCGAGAGAAAACCGCACGCCTGCCGTTTACCTGATGGATTATTTTAATATTTTCTTTGATATTTTATTTAACTTAACTAAATTAAGTATCATAATAACAAAAAGTTGACTTTATATTGATTATTTAGCACAAAATTAGCAAAAATGTTCAATGTTGGTAAAGATAGATAACTCTTACGTAGAATCCATACGCCTGCCGAGGAAATCTAGACGCCTGCCGTTAATCTGATGGATTATTTTAATATTTTCTTTGATATTTTATTTCTTTTAACTAAATAGATGATAATAGAAATCAAAAGTTGATTTTATATTAATTAATTAACACAAAATAAGTAAAAATCGGGTAAGCTGATAGCTGTTACGAAGAAATCATACGCCTGCCAAGAAAATGTATACGCCTGCCGTTTAGTTGATGGATTATTTTAATAATTTCTTTGATATTTTAGTTTACTTGGCTTAATAAACGATAACAGAAATAAAAAGTTGACTTTAAATTCGTTAATTAACACAAAATTAGTAAAAATCGGTAAAATAGATAACTCTTACGCAGAATGCATGTACGCCCGCCGAGAAGAGAACACGCCTGCCGCTTACCTGGTGGGTGATTTTAAATTTTTTATTTATATTTCATGTTTTCTAACTTGATAAATGATCAGATTAATTAAAAATTTACCACATTTTTTAATCAACACAACATGAGAAAAAACCACACGCCTGTCGTTTACCTGAAGATGAATTAATATTTTTCTTATGTTAGTATTTTATTTTACTGTACTAAATAGCAAGCATAGATAAAAAGGAAAAAAATTGCGAAGGGCTAAAAATAAAGGGAAAACTCTTATGTAGAAATCCTACGACTGTCGATTTAATATGCACGCTTGCCATTTTATTTATGTCATTTTTATTTGTATAAACTAATTTATAAATTACTTAAAGATTGCTAAATATAGACTTAACATTTTGCCTTATAATTATGTTCATAACTTTACTTATTGCTGCTATTGATTAATCATATTATATGAAGTCGGGTGATACGGAATGATATAATATGTATGTCATCCCTTTTAAGTTTGACAAAAGTTTTGTTTTCTATCAGAATTTGAATTTGATATTTTGATTAAGCCTGTCGCTGAAGCTTTTTATGATAGAAATACAGGGTAAGATTTATCAACTCGTCTATAGATACGAAACGCCCAAGGAATATACATGTGTACGCTTTTACGCTTGTCGAATACCTATATTTTTGCATGACATGATTTTTTTCCATTAATTTTCTTCTTCCGTCAACTGTGTACATGATCATAGAATAGAATGAAATAAAACTTTGTGTGTTGTAAAGAGGGATACTTATAATCAATATCATAACTTTTCGCCTAACGCAAAAATTGATAATCTTGTATTTTCAAACAATATTTCATATTTCATTTTAACTTTACCAAGTAAACGAATAAAGACATAATAATTAGATTTCAATGATATTAAAACGTAACACGAAACGTGTGCATCCAGTATATTTTTTTCAGGGGGGGGTAGTATTTAGGTTTGTCCGGGGTTGGGGTGTCGGGGCAAGATTTTTGGTGATTTTACTTAAAAAAAATTTATTTTCCAAGGGAGATGGGGACTCCATCACCCCCACTTCAGTAAAAATTCGAGTTTTACCGGGGGGGGGGGGGGGGTAACTCTACCCACCTCCCCCCGAGTAGATCAACTCATGAAAAGAATGAGTGAAAATCATTTACAAAAGCCAAGAAAAATTCTTAGATCATCCCCCCAAAAATTAATGAATGGTGAACTGATATGAATAATTGATGGACGTTAATGAGTTATACTAACATTGTTATTGTTAGCAAGAACATTGATATTGAAATATCCTAATCTACGACAGCTTACTGATCACAAGGGTCGATCTATAATATTGTTCCACGATCTTATGGCCTATAGACCAATCCTGTTTTAAAGTTTTTCTAAATACTGGATAACAAATCGTGTTTTAAAAAAAAATGTAAACCAACAGAAATCGTGATACCAGTGGTTTCCTATACATAAGCGTCGGAACCGGGGGGGGGGGGGGACTAGGGAGCTGAGCCCCCCCCCCTCCCCCCCCCCACACACACACACTTTTTTTGCAAAGTTAGACCTAACCAATGGGCACATAACATCATAGAGGGTTCAGCCCCCTCCCCCCCACACACATTTCCAATGAAAAGATGGAAATATTGAAATATGGAGATGTTGGAGTCATAGGTAAAATAGCCCCCCCCCCCCCCCCCCCCCCACACACACACACACACTTTTTGCAAAGTTAGACCTAACCAATGGGCACATAACATCATAGAGGGTTCAGCCCCCCCCCCCCCACACACACACACATTTCCAATGAAAAGATGGAAATATTGAAATATGGAGATGTTGGAGTCATAGGTATAATAGCCCCCCCCCCCCCCCCAACGGATTAGGAATTTCAAGATTTGGGAACTATAACCCCCCCCCCCCCCACGGATAAGGATTTGTCCTTCTTTGTCAAGATTTCAGAGGATTAGTTTAGCCCTTTGCTTCCGACGCCACTGATATATATATGGAAACCTTTATGAGAAAGGAGAGGGCTTAAGAAACGTGGCGTGTACGTACGTGTATATATGTAGTTGTTTGCGTGTTAAAGCAAGAAATTAAGCTGTTTTCTAGCATCTCTTTTTCTCTTTCTCTTTCTTTGTCTCCTCTCCTTCTTTCACTTCCTCTCTCTCTCTCCGTCTTTTCCATCCACTGCCCTCTCTTTCTTTCTCTCTTCAATAACGGAAACAATTCAAATATCAAGAGAAAGAAATACTTATAAATGTAGTTGCACCTGCGTTCAACTGTTCTACTACATGTATTTTTCAATAAAAAAAAATTCAATAAAAATATGGAGAAAACTGCAGCGAGTCGGTAAGCGTAAGACATTCACATTCCAAATGTTCGACATCTGAACGAAGTGGTTTTTTCGGTTTTAATCTATTTCATGAGTAAAAATTTTCTGAGTCAAAAATAAACGCAATATTCTATGCAGATCGGTTGTCTTTGAACTTAATGAACGTAAAATATCTTCCCGACAATTTTTATATTAATCAACCATACTGACTATAATTAATCGTACGTCGTGGAGGTTGATATGTTTATTGATAAAAAAAAAAGAAAAGAAAGAATAATGCATGCATTCGTAATTATTGATTCTTCAATGTATATAATCATACCATACGGCTTACAATATCACTCACTTCACTATCCCTCAAACGGTTACACTCACAGTTTTGTAAATAGAAAAACGGGACCACAATCTGAACATGCACATACAGATTAATGTATTTTTATCTCATTATATTACAAATCATGTAATAATAACAAAATAATTTACTCATTATGTTCTTTGCTATAATATTTTGGGCGAATCGGGGTTGGGGCTACATGTCCAAAGATAACCAGTGATCGTTGCTCTACTGATACACGTGTATACATACACGTGTTAGTTTCTTGTGTATTCTGTGTGAATTGAACGGTTTTTTGTCTCTTAAGAAACAATAGACCTTACCTACCTGTATATTGGAAGACGACCGTGAAACACGCACCTTGTACACAAGCCCCCCCCCCCCCCCCCATCTCTCTCTCTCTCTCTCTCTCTCTCTCTCTCTCTCTCTCTCTCTCTCTCTCTCTCTCTCTCTCTCTCTCTCTCTCTCTCTCTCTCTCTCTCTCTCTCTCTCTCTCTCTCTCTCATGTGTTTTAGGTGACTGAGAAAAATAGTTATGAACGAGTCGATCTACCTAAGTATGTCTTAAGATACTATGTATAGCCTTTGAACTTACACCTAATTATTAACCCAAAAGTATTATTAAAACCTTGCAGTCCACTTTAATTATTCCAATTGATAGAGCAAGGTCGCCATATCATGGTTTCTGACTCTTATATTTGTATTTTTTATGTATCGATATGAAATTGAAGAATAATACGATTTTATCCTTATACATGTATATGTATATATCATGTACAAGCACTTAATAAAAAAATATTTCTGATTAATAAGCCATCAGTTTTTAATTGGTCAGACTTACGCCTCTTCATAAAACATGTATAGTCCATTCATAACCGTAAACATTGAAACATTTGTGTTACTATAATCTTCGTGAAGCTTATAAAATATAAAGAAAACAAAACTTATTTTGTAGGGGAAAATATCATTCATTATCATTTACGAGACAGTCCAGGCTTATAACCAAGAATATCGACACGATTTGAATCACTTTACAACGTTAATCATTAAACCAGGGTTCTTTTTTTTTCTCCATTTAAAACTGAGACCATAAATCGTAAAATTTAAACCCGGTCACATTTTCATCAGCTTGGAAAAATCGAATGAACTTAATACTGAATGATAACCTCAAAATAAAGCATATACTGAACATGTAGCTGTAATAATTATACCGGTATATTGATTGTGTTGAATATTGAATCAACCTACAGAGTTCTGCTTTGATTTGGTAATTGCATGCTCTATAAGTCTGCTTTATTTCTTCTACGAACAGAATAAGTCATCACTGGAAGGTTAAGCGTGTATTGGATTTCAAAAGTCTATAGTGGGGTATGATTGAGTCTGTTAGATTTTCTTGTTAGAAAAAGCCGGTTTTTTTTTAAATATTCAAACTGATACCCCCTACCCCTCTTTCCCTTGAATGGAATAATTATCCGCTACACTGATATCATGCAATGTAAAATTTTGCTACAGGCTTATGAATGTCCTGTGTAATATTTGATTTTAAAAACGCAGCGAAACAGAATCAGAATCTAGAGATTTAGATATAGTTTGGTGAACTAGGCAGTGAAAGTCTTGAGATGAAAAAGTTTTTCAAGATGTAAACAGTTACAAACATTGTACAGAACTAATTGTGTACGAAAATGTAAATGCACTTTGCTTAAAAAGTCTAACCTTTCCCCATATACATTTACTAGAATTAATAATTTAGGAGCATAAATATTTATAAAATCTGGAATGCATACACAATTTAAGTACGCTAACCTGTTTGTTTAAGAAATACATTATATAGCCTTCATACACGGATAAAGGTTATGCCAGTCCACTTCTTTAAAGAAATGAAATTATCGAATTGCATCTTTTGAATTGATTGAGTTGGTGTAAATATTAATTTCCATTCTTGTCTTGAAATTTGTATTTACATGTTCACCCAACACAGTATTTACAGTTTGACTCCATACGTATTTCTGAACTTAGTATAACAGCGCATTAATTATATATATATTCACATCAGTATACTTTCCTTCTTATTTCAGAATGTATAACATAAAATATTTTGATTATACGTAAAATACATGCATATTTTAAGGGTTCTTCGAAAACTTTAATCTTAAAATTCGAGCAGAGACATACAAAAGTCATGTACATGTATATACATGTAATTAACAGTACATGTATGTCCCTGATTCGAGTTTGTAATATATCTTTAATTAATTGCAACAAAAAATAAGGTTATGAAAACACTCATAAACTATAACTATGTAAAAAGCTGAAGTTTTTCAAGAAATAAAAATAAAAGGCATGGATAAATGATTAAATCAGCAGGCTTATTACAACTCAGTGTCTCGGCAGGCGTAAGCAGGGTAAGAACTCTTTGTCTTCTTTACAGACTTTGAACATTTTTAATAATATTTTCATTAAACAGCGAATGCAAAATAACCTTTTATTTCTTTGATCATGTATTTAGTTAGGAAACATAAAATATCCAAGAAAAAAAATCATATATCAGATAAACGGCAGGCGTATAGATTTTCTCGGCAGGCGTATGCATTCTGCGTAAGAGTTATCTATTTTACCGATTTTTACTAATTTTGTGTTAATTAACGAATTTAAAGTCAACTTTTTATTTCTGTTATCGTTTATTAAGCCAAGTAAACTAAAATATCAAAGAAATTATTAAAATAATCCATCAACTAAACGGCAGGCGTATACATTTTCTTGGCAGGCGTATGATTTCTTCGTAACAGCTATCAGCTTACCCGATTTTTACTTATTTTGTGTTAATTAATTAATATAAAATCAACTTTTGATTTCTATTATCATCTATTTAGTTAAAAGAAATAAAATATCAAAGAAAATATTAAAATAATCCATCAGATTAACGGCAGGCGTCTAGATTTCCTCGGCAGGCGTATGGATTCTACGTAAGAGTTATCTATCTTTACCAACATTGAACATTTTTGCTAATTTTGTGCTAAATAATCAATATAAAGTCAACTTTTTGTTATTATGATACTTAATTTAGTTAAGTTAAATAAAATATCAAAGAAAATATTAAAATAATCCATCAGGTAAACGGCAGGCGTGCGGTTTTCTCTCGGCAGGCGTGTTTTCCCCGGCAGGCGTCGGCAGGCGTGTTTTAGTATGACCGCGCGAGCACATGTTGAACCAAAACACTGCGTCCACGAGCTGATTTTGCACTACTTCGATGCAATGATATGCTAAAATCCCAAATAACCACTTATTTTAAGGTATGTGTAAGTATATTGATTGAAGCACTGTAGGTATTTGACGGCAATTTATGAACAGCAATATCCAGATACATTATACAAGGTTACATGTACAGTACAATATATGGTTGATACTGAGCAAATGATGATCGTGGTCACTGTTAATCAGATCTTGAGGACACAATTTACATTTTACAATAATCTTAGTGTAAGTACCTTCCCAGAACAGTCATTCTAAACAGAATATCAAGTTCCAGTCTGTATTTTTAAAATATAAACAAGTTGATTTGGTTTCTATATGATTTGATCATTTTCTTTCTATCCCAATGCCTTGGGGACAAATAAAAGATGTGTAAGATTAAAATTGCATGAATTACCCTCTTTATGTTTGTAGACTACAATGTACATGTCACTTGGTGGATTAATTATGATGGACTTTAGTTGAAGTCTTGAAACTTTATAAAACTAAAAAAGTTACTCACAGAGGTTTTTCTCACAGAGTAAAATTAGGTTTACATGTAAATATTTTCTTTAATAAAAGTAGAAATGATATTCTTACATTTATGTGTTGCTCAATATTACAACATATACCACGAATCATGAATGCTTATTTTACATATCTTGATTTTTCCCATAGGCAATTTAAGTGTCTCTCCAGTTTAAAAATATGGTAAGGAAAAAGATAGATAACCGTCTGAGGATTCTGGTTGAAAATGGAGTTGCTAAGAAGCATCGGTCACTGGTGGTTGTGGTTGGAGATCATGGCAAAGACCAGGTACATAACACACATAGACATGACATTTTGATAGGCCAAAAATAAATGATCAAAGATGGAGTATATGTTTGTTTAGACTTTATTTAAATCTGAGTGTATATTTAAATTACAGGTGGTAATTTTACATCACATGTTGTCTAAAGCAACAGTCAAAGCCAGACCTACAGTGTTATGGTGCTACAAAAAAGAGCTGGGATTTAGCAGGTATAAATTGATATTAAAATTTGGAAAAAAACACACAATGTAAAAAGTTCATGTTGAATTTTCTACCAGACTTTTTGCGTATGATGAAGTGAAAGCTGAAAAGCAGTAAAAAAAAATGTTGAATTTTTCATGAGAATTTTCCATGAACACAAAATTAAAGAGCAGCTTAAAATATTTTGCAGCCATCGGAAGAAACGAATGAAGCAGCTGCAAAAGAAGATAAAACGGGGAAAGCTTGACATGAAAGAGGATGATCCGTTTGAGTTGTTTGTGGCTGCAACATCCATCAGATACTGTTACTATGCTGAAACTCACAAAATTCTAGGACAGACATTCGGCATGTGCATACTGCAGGTAATAGAGTTCTTAATTCACTTTACCTTGAAAGGTCCCTTGTGTACTTGAAAAACTTGTACTTTTATTTTATTTAAGGAAAATTAAGGTACTGAGAAATACCAGTAACCATGCATAAAAGTTTAAAGAAAAAAGACATTGATTATTGTATTTACTTGAATTTTAATAGCTTTGAATTAAGAATGCATAGATCCTTTAGTTCTCTGATATATTATAAATTTATTTTTTAGGATTTTGAGGCCTTGACCCCTAACCTTCTAGCTCGAACCATAGAGACAGTAGAGGGAGGGGGACTGATTGTTATTCTTCTGAAAACAATGACCTCCCTCAAACAACTGTACACCATGACCATGGTAAGTTAAGCAATATTGTAAAAGTTTCTGTAAGATAATGATTTTAGAAACATGATGATGTAAACAACCTCATGACTTCATGAAAAGAAGTTTTTATTATCACAAGTTAAGATTTTTTTACTGTTTATAGATGTTTCCTTTCTTACAAAATGTGTGCATTGTAACACAATATCTGATTAACTTCAAAGTGTATATGTACACAATTTCATATATAATGTATTCATACTATGAAAATGTCAAAAAGTATAATTTGCTTGTTTAACATTTAGGATGTACACACAAGATTCAGAACAGAAGCTCATCAGGATGTTGTTGGTAGATTTAATGAAAGGTACATCAACCATATTGCTCAGTTAATTAAGCATGAATTTAAGCAGATTAATTAAGTGTTTTAAATAAAAAAAAAGTACAGTACACAGCTTTTTGTACTAAAGAATTGGACATGGTAAACATTTGTCAGCATTAGACTACACAAATAAGATTAGTTTAATAATGCTATACAACCAGATCTGTATATTTATTTTGTTTGACATTGTAGATTTTTGCTATCTCTGGCATCGTGCAAGAACTGCATGGTTATTGATGACCAGTTCAACATTTTACCTGTTTCTTCACACATGCTGAATATTCAACCTGTACCTGCTAAGTCTATTGTAAGTATAGATTTTGTATTATTATTCATTCCTTGACCATCTTATGTACATGTACTGTGTAAACTCCACAATCATGAATGCAGTAGGAATATAAATTGAATTTATTTTTATGCAACAGAATTTTGAATACTTTTATAGCAGATTTAGTATGCTAAAATTTGAACTGAGATTGAATCTCTAATTTTTAATACTATCAAAATTGTCAGTTGATATAGCACAAATGTATACAGTCAAACTTCAGTATCTCAAACTAGATTTGACTGTTTAAAAACTTCGAGATATCCTGGTATTTGAGATATTGAAGGTAAATTGCTTAAAAAATAGGCGGTTGGGACCTACAAATCACTTCGACATATCCATTGCCTTTGAGATATCGGTATTCCAGATATCAAAGTTCAACTGTAATTTGTGTTTTTTTTAATTCAGTATTTTATAACATAAACAAATTTGCGGTGATTATTGAATGTTATTCAATGCTGTTTCTATGTAAAAAGGAAATTTAATGTTTTGAAATCACTTACACATATAATCATACATACATGTGTACTACAGGAGGATGTTCCTGCTAGGGAGGTTGAGCTGAAGGAGCTGAAGGACTCTCTACAGGACACTCAGCCTGTAGGAGCCATTGTGAACTGCTGCAGAACCTTGGACCAGGTCAGAGAAAAAAGCTCCATTATGTTCAAGCAATCTATGAATCGGGGGCTAAAAATTTAGTACCTATGTTTTGACTTTAATATACACTGTATCTCAAAAATTTTCCATTGTTCTAAATCATTGTGCCCATTTCATATTGATATCATACAAACTACAGGCAAGATGAATAAAGAATAGATGTTGAAGCACATAAAGTAGTCCATGACATATTTTTGTGTAATTACATACCGGTAAATGTCTTTTGAAACTTAACATAGTATTCACATTTTGTAATAGAAAATAATAGATCATGCAAGTTCATTTTGAAGCACCATGACAATGAAAACAATTTATTTTTAAATTAAAATAAAAAAAGAATTAATTTGTTTACTGGTAATCAAATGGGTGTGTAACTCTTTTCAACCATGCAGGGTAAAGCCCTTTTGAAGTTTATTGAGGCTATATCTGAGAAGACATTGAGGAGTACTGTGATCATGACAGCTGCCAGGGGGCGGGGCAAGTCAGCTGCTCTGGGACTGGCCATGGCAACAGCTGTGGGATTTGGGTACAGTACCTTTATTATGTTATAGACCTCTTATAATGAAATAGGTATAAGGTGATAATGCTTTGTAATCTTAAATGTTCAATTTCTTTTATTTTTGTAGATACTCCAATATTTTTGTGACTGCACCAAGTCCAGAAAATTTGAAGACATTATTTGAATTTATATTTAAAGGATTTGATGCTCTAGAATACCAGGTAATTTCATCATTCTGTAAATCGTAAAACAAGATTTTGAATATCGACATGAAGTATGTGTAATAAAAATATTTTAATCTTAGGAATTAAACAAAAATCTTTTTTATCCAAGACACTCTTATTCATGTCAATATAACCGTTAAACTTTTTCTGTTCAGGAACACATGGACTATGAGATAATTCAGTCCACCAACCCAGATTTTAACAAAGCCATTGTGAGAGTAAACATCTTCAGAGAACACAGGCAAACTATACAGGTAGATTCTTTGAATTTGTCAATATCATATAAAGGTACACTTTATGGGCAACATGTAGCTTTACTAGCTTAAGAACATATGAGCATGTTAATAGATAAAACTGCCATGTAGAAATCCATGTCCTTAGGTTTAATTATTTACATGTATCATGCTTTTGTAATGGTTATTTGCCAGAGAAACACAAATAAAACTGAGGCTGAAAGATTTCTATTACATTCAGATAATGAATTGTTCTTTAAATGTTTTCCCCTCCCTCTCAGTACATCCATCCGACCGATTCCCACAAGCTTGGTCAGGCTGAGCTGGTGTGTATTGATGAGGCAGCTGCCATTCCTCTCCCACTGGTTAAGAGTCTGCTTGGGCCCTATTTAGTGTTCATGTCCTCCACCATCAATGGGTGAGCAAAACTATCATGATTCTTACAAATAAGTAATGATTTATTCCTGAGGTGTGAACCTCACAGATTAAGATAATTCGTTTCAAGTTATGTCCATCTAGTCTATGCAGAATAAATGAGTAAGATTCCAAAACCAAGTACAACTTTATTTTGTACAACTCTTAAATCAACATTATCTATTTTCTGAAAGCATCTGTATATTTTCATTATTGCATTGTTTGTAGATATGAGGGCACAGGGCGCTCCCTCTCCCTGAAGCTGGTCCAACAGCTGAGGCAGCAGTCCAGTACATTTGGTGGGAACTCCTCAGAGGTCCAGAAGACAATCACAATGACCAACAAAACAGATGGAGTCCTGTCAACGTCAGGTCAGATACATTCACATGGAATAGAATAGATGATTAAAAAAAACATCTTGATTTAATATTGTTATTATTACAGTATCAACAAATTAAATTAGTGTTACAGATTATTATGTATACCATTAACAAATTCCTTTGAGTTTTGAATTATTTTCTTATATTCAGGCCGAGTTCTCCATGAAGTGGTGCTGAATGAATCTATACGATATGCCAATGGAGATCCTGTGGAGCGCTGGCTGTACGACCTATTGTGTTTGGGTGCAACAAACGTCTCCAGAATTTCCTCTGGCTGCCCCCTCCCTGAGGCCTGTGACCTGTACTACATAAACAGAGACACACTGTTCTCCTATCATAAAGCCTCAGAGGCGTTCCTCCACAGAGTGATGGCTCTCTATGTGTCTTCTCACTACAAGGTCTGCATTCTCTCAGAATATTCAACACTACTTCAATACCTTGTGTATACATTGTGATTAATACAATACGTGTGCTTACAATATAGTGAGTTTTATGCAATGCATTTGCAATATGAGGTCTGTTTAGCGGAGCTGGTGCTTGTGATCACTTGCCAAAATATGTGTTACAGTTATAGGGAATTTTGGCAAGCATCGTGTATAAAAAGGAGTTTTATTCCCCCTGTTCCTGTACCTAGTTATGTACCTATGTTATGAGTTAAAAATTTCACCTTTCAGAACACTCCAAATGACCTTCAGTTGTTGTCTGATGCCCCTGCTCACCATGTCTTTGCTTTGCTTGGTCCAGTGGATCCCAATCAGACCTCCCTCCCAGAGGTTCTATGTATACTCCAGGTAAGCTGGTCTTTTGTCCCCAGTTGATTTATGTTAATTTATATTCTTTTGTTTTATTTTGTGACCGACATGGTTTAGTAAGATTTCCTGTTTTTGTAGGTGTGTTTGGAGGGAGAAATCTCTAAAGCCTCTATAATGAGCAGTTTGTCAAGGGGAAAGAGGGCATCTGGTGACTTGATTCCCTGGACCATCTCCCAACAGGTATGTATTAGGTGCTAAAACTTTGTGTACCCGGTACATGTTTATTTAGATTATTGTTCCATCATATAAATGTATAGGTCTATGTATACAACATGGAGCAGATAATATACTGGTATGAATAAGGTTTCATACTGGTTGGCATTTACAAATGGTATTGATACTCAAGACACTTATTAATTTTTTTGTCAATAACAGTTTCAAGACCATGATTTCCCAGGACTGTCAGGAGCCCGCGTCGTTAGGATTGCCACACACCCTGATTACCAGTCTGTAAGTCTGTTATCGCCTAGCGTGCATAGAACAATTGTTTCATAACTCAAATTTTCCATAAATATATCGGACATCATGCCAAGCCAGACACATTTGCTTTTGAAATGAAAATCAGATACATGTAAATTAATCCTCTTTGAAGATTTTTCGTGCTGACGTAGGTAGGTAGATATGATGTAATATTTGATAAATAAGATTGGCCTTTTTTTCTAAATTGAACAGATGGGCTATGGCAGCAGGGCTCTGTCTTTGCTGAAGCAGTATTACAAAGGTGAAGTGGTCAGTCTGTCAGAGACAGTGGACTCGGAGCCTCAGACCAATGTGGTAGATGACCAGGTAATTTACAAGACACTTGCAGTATTGCAAGCTTAATATTAACCAAACATGCTTTTAGAAAAACATATCTTTATATTTCACTGATAAGAAAAATTCTTGTCAAGCAATTATCAGATGCAAATGCAAGGCCCAATTTGTATGTACATATATTAAACATGTATTAAAAAATATTGTTGTTTCCCATTTTGTCCTCTAATACCAGTAATTCTATTCATATGGGTTTTTTAAAAGTTCAATAAAAACACAAAATTACCCAGATTTTGAGTCTCTGAC
The DNA here is from genome assembly GCF_963853765.1 of Magallana gigas. NCBI lineage: Eukaryota > Metazoa > Mollusca > Bivalvia > Ostreida > Ostreidae > Magallana > Magallana gigas. The sequence goes on along the minus strand of NC_088857.1, from coordinate 33,095,253 downwards.
ATTTGCCTTGCAAAATGTATATCAAATCCATATAAACCAGGTTCAGGATATACATATATATATATGTAGAAGTTAAAATTCATAAATAAATAGTAGTTGTGACTTCCAACCCACTTTGTGATAACCATAGTATTTGATACCTAAATTGATGTTCGAGTGTTTATAAGTCATAAATAATACTGTAAATGTATAGATGTTGATTCACTTGATTTTGTATATTTATGTCTGCTATACTGAACAGGAGGTAGATTTACTAGAGGAAAGACTTACCCCAAGGAAGAATTTACCTCCCTTGCTGATGAAGCTGAGTGAGAGGAAACCGGAGAAGCTGAACTATCTCGGCGTCTCCTATGGCTTGACTTCTGGTTTACTCAAGTAAGTACATGAATAATCGTAGAAAAAAACCCAATAGCAAAATGCTTACTTTTCAAAATAATATTCCTACATTTTTTTTATTTTTTGCCTTGTGAACTATACTTCAATATATATATTTTATTTCAATGCTTATTAAGTCTTGAATTCAAATTTGTGTACAGAATGAAAGACAAATTCATTTAATTTTTTCATTGTATTATGACAATTACCAGTAAGTTATATTGGTAACTTATTGCTGGCAATCATAGCTTACAGAATCTTAATTATTACTTTTACACATGTAATTAAACAAGAATCTGTCTTTGCAGATTCTGGAAGAAAAATGGCTTTGCACCTGTGTACCTCAGGCAAACACCTGTAAGTGACTTATTATACCTATTTGACTATACATGTACATGTATGTACAATGTAAATATTGAAATTCTCAAAATTTACATCTATTCAAGAGCTGTGTTCTTGTTACATGACTGATTACAGGTTGACTTTAATTAGCAGATGAACACTTTCTGTTGAATTGTACAACACACCTATTGTAATGTTTTACCTTACATATTACAGAATGACCTGACAGGTGAACACTCCTGTATCATGTTACACCTGTTGTCTGATGAAGATACAGAGGATGGACAGGACAAGAAGGAGGATTCATGGTTATATGCATTCTGGAAAGGTATGTACATGTTGCCATTTGTAGGTAATCAAGGTAATATTTCAGGAATCTGTTTTGATTTGAATTTTGTGAAATTTTTAAATTCTATTTTTTTTATTTTTTGGTTACAGATTTTAGAAGGCGTTTTGTGTCATTATTAGCATACCAGTTTAAGAATTTCACTCCATCTATGTCACTTAGCATCCTGGAGCAGAAACAATTTAAATCCAGAAAAACAAGTAGGTAGTGAAACAGCTAACAAAGATGGACAACTACAATTATGCATGGTTACAGAAAATATACTTTAGATGTAATGAATTCACTTTTACAGTGAAGACAGTTTCATTTCCCTCAGTCTTAAAAATGTTTTATTACTGAAACCTTAAGATGAATTACATTTACTGTTATGAATCAAAATTGGTCAACCCTGGCACTTAGCTGTAACAGTATTTTACAATACCTATCATGTATCAACAAATGTACATTTAAATGTAGGGTAATTTTTCCAGTGGTATGAATATTAAATGGGATTAATACATCTAGCTTTCGATCTCAATTAAAACTTTGAATGTTTATATTTCTTTGAAGACATTAACCTGTAAATTTTGAATGTAGATGTCTGTATGCATGTTTTTACAATACATTTGAGTATACCACAGTTAAAATATATGTTAAAAGAATTACATAACATTTTCAGAGCTAAACTTTTGCTATATTTGAACTGGTAACATTAGTTTTTTCTGGATAATTGTAGATCCAACAGTTCAGGAGATGGAGACTTACTTCACTAGGTACGATGTTAAGAGGTTGGAGCTGTATGCCCAGAACATGGTGGACTATCACCTGATAGTGGACCTGCTGCCGTCAATCAGCCGGCTCTTCTTCCTCAACCAGATGGACATTCAGCTCAGTATTGTACAGAGTGTAAGTCAGCTCATTGACTCACAAGCTATTCTGTTGACATTTATGGCATACATGGCAAGCCCTTTTGTTGTTGAAATTTTAAAATATTTTTTAATACATATGTATATTGCTTTGTATAAAGATAAAGATTTGCACCTCTCTTTAAAGTCCTTTTGAACTACAATGTACTATGATATTAATGAAAGAATTTATATGTAATTGTCTAATTTCCTAGAATTGTCACATGTTATTTTATTTTTATTTTATACACAGGCCATGCTTCTTGGTCTAGGTTTGCAACACAAAACTGTGGAGGATTTGGAGAAAGAGCTTGATCTCCCGTCCAGCCAGTTACTGGGTCTCTTTAACAGAATCATCCGCAAAGTTGTAAATGTAAGTCTTATAGGTTTCAGCTGAAGAAAATGTAGAATTATACTTGGTAAAGGCATTTATAGTGACGTGAGAAAACTTTTTACCTTTTATAACAATCAATAAATGTTTATCTTTTTATTTTATACACTGTTGACATATAAATTGTTTTTGATGATTCTGCTGAAATAGTTAAAAAAGTAGCAGGTAACTTAGAGGCTATGTCAGTTATTGTATTTCATACAACAATATAACCTCGGATCATAATTTATATACAGCTTCATGTACATGCAAATACATGTTTCTGTTGAATAATAATTTACATGTACATGTATTATTGTCATTTTGTCTATCTTCAAGTTCATTAGTGTTCTGTTTTAATTTTTAACTGTTATGTGATATTAATTGTTAAGTGTCTGAATGCTGTCATGGAAGCTGATGTAGAAAAAGACATGATAGAGAGAAAGGAAATCACACTGCAGCCCACAGAACAGTCCATGGAAGATGAACTGGTCAGTATTTAAAAGAAATGTCTCACTTCTTGTATTCAACCTCAACCACTCTTTAAATTCACTGAAATACCTCAAACACAATTTAAAGTAAGATGAACCATCAAAGAAACAATGGCTTTTTAGACGGTGGCTATAAATAGCCACGGTCTATTGCTACGGCCCTGGCCGGAAGAGTATTTCTCATGGGGACCCTAGCGGATAAGGAACGATAACTCTGTTAGGTATGCAGTGTTACAGGCTATGTTTTATCTATGTGTTGATTTCAGTATGAGAATTAATTTTCACCGTATCAGATATTTTAAGCATTATATCTGCTAATTATTTTGTACATACATTTAAATAATGTATGAAATTGTGTTTTATTTTAAATGAGCCGTTACCCTGTCTGCTTACGCGGTATTGATAATTTATGCACCAACTGCCAGTTGTGACGTTTACATGTAACTCTGTATCAGGACTGCATAAACTATATCACTGCGATAATTGATCTCACAATAATCGCTTCTTGTTTTTTTTCATGATGTAAACAATTGTCAAAAACACACTATTTAAACTGGTTCGCCATTTCATACAGCAATTTTGCTTCATCGATGAATTCAGTCATTATCATACATGGTAGATGTAAATATAAATTTATAAATGTGCCAGTTTGTTGCGACTCGCAATTGAAATACATACCGGTTAGAAAGAGTCGTCACTCAACGCAATGCTACATTGGCCGTAGCGTATACATCCATGCTATATTTGCGATAAATAATGAAACATGAAGGCAAAAATAATGTGCTTCATAGATGACTGTAGTATTCTGCTGAGCTACAGAACTTAAGCTTTCCGGAAAAATTGCCGGGATTTGCGAACCCTAGATCTATTGTCTAGTACATGCAAAGAATAAAATCGAATTTATATACACAGATGTACGGTGTCGTATAGATTTTATTGCCGTAAATTGTCAAAACCTTCTTCTTGTTTGCATAAATAGTTTTTGAGAATTTTGTGTCAAAATTATACATGTTTTTTGATTGCATGGTATAGATATATTTGATATATATTTTTTAATGTCTTTTAGAGATGAAACAGTGCAGGATTTTTACTTAATCATGAAATTATTGTTCTACAGAATGCAGCAGCCAAAGAAGTGGAAGCCACTCAGAAGAAGGAGCTGGCCATTCTCAAAGACTTGGACCTGACACAGTATGAAGTGAAAGGATCGGAACATGAGTGGAAGCAGGCACTCAGCTCTGGGTCCAAGATGATCAGCATCAAGGGGTAAGTTTTAAGATCAGGAACAGAGATAATCAGCATTATAGAGTAAGTTATACGATGAGGTTTAAATATGATCAGCATCAAGGGGTAAGTTTTAAGATCAGGTTCAGAGATGACCAGCATCAACTTTGAGGTTCAGGATTAGGTTCAAAGATGATCAGCATTATAAAGTAAGTTATAGGATCAGGTTTAAATATGATCAGCATTAAAGGTTAAGGATCAGGTTCAAAGATGATCAGCATCAAGGGGTAAATTGTATGATGTGTTCAGCTCAGACTTTAGCACAAATTGGTAAGTTGTTCTTTAGGTTTTGTTAGTTTAGACTCTAGAAAAATAAGCATTGAGCAGCAAGGTTTTGTAAGTTATTGAACCAGCTGCAGGCTGAAAGATGATCAACATCATTGGGTAAAGTTTTTTGACCAGGCTCAAGGATGATTTACTTCAAGAAGGTAATATCTAGATTATGATAGTTCAGACCTGTAGCACAAAGGGGGTAAGTTATTGGAGGTTCTTGGCACAAACTCCAAGATGATCAGCATTAAAGAGGTAAGTTATAGAAAGTGCTAATAGATGATTAACAGAAAGGAGACGCTCTCGTGTACTGAGGTCAGCCTGAAAGATGATCGGCATTTAGAGATTGAGCATAAAGAGAGTATTAAGTGCTCTGGTTAATGAGAATCAATTACCGGTACTGTGTTTTTGTGACAGCCACGCCAATGCAAATCTTTCCATTAAAATCTACAGTGTTTGTTTTAAAATATCAACGGAGTTGTGGTTGTGAATATGTCACAACAGTCAAACTATGAAATATAATAATGAGTCAATTTTTGTTTTCAGGGCTACTCTAGAAAAGAAGAGAAAAACAGAGGATGCAATAGCAATGCTAGAGGGCTCTGGTAAAAAGAAGAAAATGAAGAAAAAACATAAAAGTTGATGTATATAGAACTTTTTATCACATTAAATTGTTTATGTTACATCGAGTTGAAAACATATTTTTAGCTTATCAGAGCTGAAGAACATAGTGAGTGTTTGAGGGCAATCATTTTTCCTGTGTCTTTCATCATTGTTGCTCCAAGTATTTATATTTTATATGGTCATCTTCTCTGAAACCTCAAATGATCATTTTGAACCCAAATTTGAGACAAGGAAACCTTGGGCAAACGGTTTTCAGGTATAGCGGAATGAAGGACCCATGTACCGCTTTCAAGAAAAGAGAATGGGGGAATAAAAGAATCTAAGATGATATATGTGTATTCTAAAAAAAACCCCTTTAATCTCTAGAACCACTTGTTCAGTAATATAATAACTTTACCTTAAGCTTTCATATATACCTGAAAGGTTAAAGTTTGTACAAACCATGATCATTAAAAGTCAAGGAGGGCCCACAATGTGGGTCCGTAGTAATGGGTGAAAATTTTACAAATATACAAAGGAGAAAATGGAGTCCATTTAGACATAATTCGGTTGGCAGGCTCCAACTGTATTAATTTTAATATAGTTGAAAAAAGATTTCCTCTTTTCCAAGTGCATAAAAAAGATGAGCATTGTTAGAATTTGTTGTATAATATTTTCACTTTTACTGCAAGTGTCAACAATAAAATGCTAATTAATTCAGGAACGGTAACCAACAAGCACACGATGTCATTTAGTTGTAAAACATTAATTTTGATATTAAATAATGTTGCGACTTCATTTACGTCTTATGATTGTCTGACGAATGTTAATGTCTTTCCTTATGGATTTAACTCATTGTTGGCAAACAAAAAAATCAACATTTTGCAATTACTGCTTTCTTTTTTCTGTATGAACCTTTATTTACTACATTTAACATGGTAATTGCACATTTGGAAGGCATTGAATTATGATTCAAATATTGCGAGCTAGATCAATAGATTTGGCGCAGAGTTTTATGTTTTCAGTACAGTATTATAGCTATTGACTACAATTATAGAAGTTGTAAAACAATGTTTGAAATATTTTCGGGGTCTTTTAAATAACGTCTTTCAGACCTGTGAAAAAGTCATCAATAAAACTTCATTTTAAAATCATAACATCCTCTTTGTTCAATGTTTTATTAAGTCATAATTATATGAATTTAATAAGATGATTCCTAACCCTGATTTGTTTTTCTTTTCTCTTCTTTAATGAAAGGGGTGACCCCCTCCCCCCACGAAATTTCAACACTGATTTCAATAGGAAACTTGATTTTATTGTAAAAGATCCAAGATAAAGTAACCGTTGCTCTACTTGAAGTTGACCACGATATTTTTTACCGAACATATCTCTCCATACTAAACTATGCCGAATTTCGTGCGATATCGATTGTGTGATAGAAAAAGGAGAACTAAATGACTATTTTGTTCATGATCCTTTGTACTTGAGGAAGATGGAACATATAAAATTAAATTATACATGCTTTGTGTCAGCAGCTTAACACGCATGACTTGGCTTGTATTTGAGTAAAGAATCATTTTGATAATCAATATTCATGTAAATGGGTACATTTATTTTCTATAAGAGACAATTTGAAAGTCAGTTTAGTTCAGAGCATTGTGTAGTAGCAATTAGTTCTCAAGTTTTGTTTTATTTCATCTCAATTGAGCAACTGAAACAACATTTTTGATTAAAATTCGTACATGGAGGCCAACAGGTATGGGATGTGATATTCAATTTTACATAGAAATATATATATAGGCGGTAAAGTTGATGCAAAATAATTTGAACGATTTTTAAGTTGAGATAATGGTAAGGTTTAGTGGATCAGAGAAAGGCTACTGTTGGGGGAAAGGGGAGGGGGTGTAACACATTTTTGAGTTGATCAGATAAGAGTTAAACTTATTGTTGCTCGGGTGAATGGTGTGGCCAATGGGCCTCTTGTGATGTAATGAAATTGTGTAGGAATGATTTCGTGTTGATAAATCTTTAATATCCAGCTTATATTACACACGGACTTACAGTAGATATAAAAAGGTACAGTGATAAGTTAATACGTTTTGACAGATATCTATTTTCTGTAATAAGAAATGATTAATTTCTCATAGAGGGTTCCGGTTTCGTAGCAATGAATATCCAAATTAAAATGTCGACGAAGTCGATCCCATGTATATACGTTAATTATTGATTTAGAAGGCGTCTGATATCCTGGGTTTATTACTGATTGCATTTACATGAAGTTTTATCCTGTATTAGTAATGGATTCTTATTACTTTGATTACTTTTTATTTTGAATATCATAAGCAATGAATTTAAGTCAATACCGAAAACCCTCATCCGATAAAAATAACCTAATATCAAATAAAACAAAACAATATTTAAAAAAAAATACAACAAAGTAACCGTAACCAACAAAAAAAATGGAAAATAAAAAACTTTCAATTTCCAAAATACCGTTAATTGTATAGATGAAGAATTGTCTGGTATCTTGTTAATGCTTTTGATTCTATTTTACCTACATAGACCTTTTAAACAATGAACGTACAGTGTAGAAAATATCTGGTTTATTTCTTCATGGAAACATGTAGACAGAAATTGTCATTTAAATTTCAATGATGTAATCTCGACTTTACCATCAATACGATACAATTCAAATGGATCTCCTGAGGCGAATGAACGCCGCTTTTGTTTTGATTTTCTCCAATAAATTTGTAATCAGATGCCAATCTCTCCATATTCCTATGAAATCCAAGACTTACTTTTGACACCCGTGTTCCGTGTATGTATTTAAAAGTCCCGAGAGGTGTATATTGGATAGATAAAAAGTTACTTACGACTTCCTCGCTAGAGCTACAAGATGTTATTGAACAACCAACAGGACGAGACTTAAATTTGTTAAAGATGACAGACAGCAGAAGACGTTTTTGCGAGCAGACGATGGAGCTTCGTCACGTGATTCCCCAGGGGATGGGGTTGCGGAGGGAGGTGTCTGCTTTGGATAAAAAGGAGGCCATGTTTTTATCATTAGGACCAAAATCTCACACTGTGATTGGAATGAGGGTATCGGTTAAGGTAAGTAATTAATTAAAATTATTAAAATTTCTTGGGAAGAAACAGAGTACTGATTCTATTGTAACTTTTCTAAAATAACTACTAAAAGGTTTTTTTTTTAATTATTTCATAACTGCCATTTAATTATTTTTAAAGAAGAATTTTCTAACGAGGTATGTACCTACGTACCGTCAAGGCCCACGGACTTCTTGTTGAAAATGTTTTTTTTTCATTAATTTACTTTTGTGCATCATATATACATGTATATGTAGAGAGAGAGAGAGAGAGAGAGAGAGAGAGAGAGAGAGAGGAGAGGAGAGAGAGAGAGAGAGAGAGAGAGAGAGAGAGAGAGAGAGAGAGAGAAGAGAGAGAGGATTCAGTCCTCTGGACCTATCTTGTTTCTTATAAGGGCTTAATAGCCGTGGCCTGGTCTTTTTGGACAATTGAAATCATTGAAACAAGGTCTCTATAAGGAAAAATAATTATTATTTGAATTATTGATTGCTAATTAATAAAACTGATTGAATTTTTTTTTACTGAATTAAAGTAGAGGTAAGCAAGTCAACTAAACTATTTTGTTTGGGTCCGATGTCGATAGGTATAATATGTATTTAAATATTATTTGGCTTCCAAAAATATGTAAATTATAAAAAATCAGCAAAAGCAGGCGTTCGCATGGACAGTGAATGGTTTGTGTCAACATGTGTCTCCTTACCACCCATGTGATATATACGAATCCATTGTCGATACGGAGATGAAAGTGATAATGTTTTCTTACAATGAAAATAAAATTTAAATCTAGTTTACCGTTAGCAACAATCCTTTCTGAAATCAAAGCTGTTTTGCTCTTTACATTTCGTTAATTTAAACCGAAATGTGTTATTTTGTACGATGTCTCCAGCTCACTTTACAATTAATTTCACAGGTAAACAATATTCCCCTTGTTACAGAGTAGTTGTAGTGAAATATTCACTTTGTTTTATTTTGCTGCAAAGGCATTATATTAAAGCCTTTTTAAAGGTTAACTGAGTAGAACAAGTGTGTCTACATTAAAGCCTCATCAACACTATTGGATTTTATTCGTCGAGGTGTTTTAATATAAGAAATAAAATTGTTTATCGAAGTTGGTGAAATGATAAGAGTTATCTTTCTTGTTGCCTTAGATTACCAAGGTATTTGAACAGTTATTTGTTTTGATTCATCTCGTGAGACATCCACCTTACTTTTGTTTTACCAAATTTAAACCCGCACAAAAAGCGATACGTTATCAAAGCATGTAGTTTAAAACTTTTTCTTTTCTCAAGAATATATTTAAGAACATAATTCATAGACAACTTTCCAATCCTTCCACCTATGATTGTAGTCTATTAATTTTTTATTCTTCAATCATTGTATTTTAAACCAGCAAACCAAGTTCGAAAGAGGGGGATTATGGGATCATAACGTCCGTCGGTACCTTTCTCCGTCCACTGCTTCCTCTGTCCGTCCGTGTGTCTGTCTGTCAGTCTGTAGACATGATTGTGCATGGTCATGTTCTAAGGAACATTTGTCTAGGTTGTACTCTCTTTGTCCACAATATCACGATGACATATTATTGTCTTACTAATTGAACTTTTGCTTACGTTTTACCTTTTTTCTCAACTTTAAGGACATATACTCCTTTAAAAAAAATCTGGTGGGATTAAAATCGGATCACTATGTCCGATAACATTTGCTTTATATTACTAACTCACTAATGAGGATTTAGGTTACAGTAACAGTAACTTCAACTGATTCCATCTTGATCCCTCGAGTACCAAGGGCAACAGAAGTTTACCTTTACGTCCCACCATCAGAAAACAGGTTCTCATATACTTGGTTTAAAAGTTATCTATGACCCAAGGTTGTGTCTTGGCCCTGATATCTGTCAATGACCAAGGTCAAGGTCATATCATCATCAACATATGCACTAAATGTAATATTCTGGCAATGATCGCTACGATACCTTCATATCCCGCTTGAACCACCAAAGAGAGTTGTTTAAGTTTACAGCGTATTTCTACATTTTTCTTTGACTCTTTTTTAGCTCACCTGAGCTGAAAGCTCAAGTGAGCTATTCTGATCACATTTTGTCTGTCGTCCGTCTGTCCGTCTGTCCGTCCGTCTGTCTGTCTGTCCGTAAACTTTTCACATTTTCAACATCTTCTCAAGAACTACTAGGCCAATTTCAACCAAACTTGGCACAAATCATCTTTAGGCAAAGGGGATTCAAAGTTGTGAAAATTAAGGGTCACACCCGTTTTCAAGGGGAGATAATTAGAAATTAATGAAAAATTTCGAGAAATTTTCAAAAATCTTCTTCTCAAGAACCAGAAAGCCAGGAAAGCTGAAACTTGTGTGGAAGCATCCTCAGGTAGTGTAAATTCAAAGTTGTGAAATTCATGACCCCCGGGTGTAGGGTGGGGCCACAATGGGGGGTTGAAGTTTTACATAGGAATATATAGAGTACATCTTTAAAAATCTTCTTCTCAGAAACTAATCACCCAGGAAAGCTGAAACTTGTGTGGAAGCATCCTCAGGTAGTGTAGATTCAAAGTTGTGAAAATCATGACCCCCGGGTGTAGGGTGGGGCCACAATGGGGGGTCGAAGTTTTACATAGGAATATATAGAATAAATCTTTAAAAATCTTCTTCTCAGAAACTAATCAGCCAGGAAAGCTGAAACTTGTGTGGAAGCATCCTCAGGTAGTGTAGATTCAAAGTTGTGAAAATCATGATCCCTGGGGTTAGGTTGGGGCCACAATGGGGGGTCGAAGTTTTACATAGGAATATATAGAGTAAATCTTTAAAAATCTTCTTCTCAGAAACTAAACAGCCAGGAAAGCTGAAACTTGTGTGGAAGCATCCTCAGGTAGTGTAGATTCAAAGTTGTGAAAATCATGATCCCTGGGGGTAGGGTGAGGCCACATTGGGGGGGGGGTGTTAAAGTTTTACATAGGAATATATAGAGTAAATCTTTAAAAATCTTCTTCTCAGAAACTAATCAGCCAGGAAAGCTGAAACTTGTGTGGAAGTATCCTCAGGTAGTGTAGATTCAAAGTTGTGAAAATCATGACCCCTGGGGGTAGGGTGAGGCCACATGGGGGGTGTGTTAAAGTTTTACATAGGAATAAAGAGTAAATCTTTAAAAATCTTCTTCTCAGAAACTAATCAGCAAGATGATTCTTTATAATTGTTAAGACTTTGGCTCCAGGACAATTCTTCGGCCTCCTAAGAAGGTTCAGAGTTTGATGTAGCTAAATATCCCATATATAAACAATTGTAAAGGATCTTTTTGAGAACTGCAATACTCAACATGTGATATGACTATAAAATTGAAGCAGGCAGCTATTTTTTCATTAGAATCTTTTTGTATTACTGTTTTGGGTCATTGCCCTTGATTTATTGATTCTTGATTATTTTAATTAATGCATCCACTGTTAACCAATTATTGTGATGATTATTTTTATACAATAATAAATATTCAATGTATATAAGTTGTTCTGCATAAGTAGTTTTGGGTTAGGCTGGATTAGTTTGTTTATTTTTGATTTCCAATTTTTAGATACTATGAATTATTTTAGGCTGGTCACATATATAGCGACAGTGTCTATAGCATTGCAAAGAGCGACTGTTTGGGGTTAAACTTGAACAGGTACGGAGAGATTGAGGGTGTTGACATCCCTGCTCTTTCTAATCTTCGTGTTATTCTAACCAACGATACAGAATGTGCGGTCATTTCTGCCCTGTATTGCATTAATACAAGTGTGCGGTCATACCTGCTTGTATTGGTGGTGGTTGCGGCGGAGCACTAGTGTATGGTCATCCCTGCTGGTGTTCTGGCCTTTCTAGCGCAAGTGTGCGGCATTCCCTGCGTTAGGTTGAGCTGTTGGCGCAAGTGTGAGGTCATCCCTGCTTGCGTTACCTCTGCTTGCATTAACGTTGGTACCTGTTGAGTTGCGTAGGTGTGCGGTTATCTCTGCCTGCATAACGTTGAGTCCCTATATATGTGCAGGAGCGGTGATTAAAGTCTGCTCTTGTAAATATTTTCAGCAATCAGGGCTATCTATTCATTTGGAACAAGTGAAAGTACTAAAAAATGTTAATCAGTGATTATAGAGTAACATAAATAAAGAACCAATTATAGGGTATGTTCTCAGTCTGTTGTTTTCAATGCTGCTATTCTTTTGGTGATCTTGAAATAGTCATCGATTCTAAGAGATAATGAATTAGTAAAGCACTTTAAAAAATGAATTCAAAATTTCAATAATGCAGAAACATTGTATCTATTTTAGTTGCTATAATAACAATAAATGAAAACTTTAACAAATTCCATTTAGTGATAGGGCCTTGAATTCGAATTCATACATACGGGTGTTGCACTTTGATTGACCCACAGATGTAAAGTTATTTTGGTGAAATTGGAAAACGCAGTACCTATTCATTCATTATCTTTGTCATACATCAGTGTAGCGGATAGAAAACCCGTGGGTTCCGACGATGCTGTGTCATATTTTAAATGTTGAATTTACTGGATGGGTCTAAACACAAAACTTACGATATGACAATCTGTCTAAAAATGACTGCTGTCATTATTACATGCCGGTTTTTCTAACAAATTGACGGTCCATACACCCTTTAAAGCGAGGAATCTTCAAATTGATTCCAATTACTCGTCATACAGTAATAGTACATGTGAAACACACTCGTTTTTCTCGGTAGATTGATCCAAAATAAAAACAAGTCAGATATTCAGATAATTTGTGATGCGTAACCTAATTTCGTCTGACACTTCACCTATACATGTAGTTAACGGGATGCAGATAGCTGAATTTATTAACGCTCATTTAGATTTCGTTCACCTACATTTACCTGAATTCAATATATATGTACGAATTGCATCATAAAAGTGCTTGAAGTTATAATATATACTGAAGATGATTTTACATATACGATAAATGTTATAGAACAAAATACAATTATCATTGACACGGTAAATGTTATAGCATATAGATAGTGCCTGTTTGGGAGGGTAAGAGATGAAATTGACACCCCGAGAAAAACAATGGTTTTCGAGGGGTGTTAATTTCAACTGTTACCTTCCCAAACAGGCACTATTTATTTTATTATACTGAATGTCTTAAGTACAAAGAAAACTTTCTGTTTTTATATAGAAATGACGTGAATTTTATGGCGAACCGTAAGCGCATAATTCACGCGCATGTAACAATTCGTTGTGTTACCCGTTGCCAAGGGTGTTGCTAACGCTGAGGGTAATAGAACGGATTATCAACTGCGTCTTAACCAATCAGATTTCAGTATTTAACATGAAAGTATAATAAAACAAAATAAAATAGTCAAACATTCTGTGAAGTTTTAACAGACGTTGAGAACATTATTGATTTATCTCTGAATTTTGAGAGAGAGAGAGAGAGAGAGAGAGAGAGAGAGAGAGAGAGAGAGAGAGAGAGAGAGAGAGAGAGAGTTGGATGATATGAGAACTTGCTTATTGATATCCAAAAACAGGATTTTTGAAAAAAATTCTTTGAAAATTTGAAGAATGGTTGACGGTTCGTGGCTCTGTCCCCAATTTGACCTTTAATAATGTGAACCACTGCTTTAATTTAACAAATTCTGCATTGTGAAATATCTCGTTCACACATTTACAATGCAACATGTTAACAGGTTTTTACACAGCGATTTGTTCCCTTTATAAAGAAACAATCCCTTTACGAACATTTACGATACTTTCATAAAATTGTTAATCACTTGGTAACGTTGGTCTATTGCATGAGTCACAAAATTTGAAAGATTTCGAGTTTTAAATGCACTTAAAAATTCGATTTAACGATTTTACGCGATTACATGCAAATCTATCATGACTTCAGAAGTAAAAGCGCCATATTGATTTTATTTATGATTTGAAAGCTGAATATTCACTTCACTCAGTGTTAAAGCGTTAGAGGCGACACTAATGAACTTTTAAACTTTATGAAAAAAGATGACGCCTGTTTATTGAGTTACTGCGGACAAGTGATACACAATTTGTAACCGGGTATAGCATGGAAATTTAATTAATGTTCCCCCGCTGTTTTGCCGCTGTTTAGAGGAGACTTATTTTAATTGGCTTCATTGTGTCAGGAATTTAACCATACAATGAGTCTGTATACTTTCGCAATCACAGTTTATATGTGACACTGGATTTATTGTCATAATTCTAAAGATGATGCTGCGCATGCGTCATGGATGGGTCTAACAAATTGCATGTCAAAAAGGAAGCAACGGAGAAGAATCGTTAAAGAAGCATTAAACTGTTCCTTTGCCATAAAGTTATCGAGTGGGCCACTATCGACAAAGTACTTATGATAATGACCCATCGTAATTCGAAGGACATCTTCAAAAGATAACTAGTCCAGGGCTCGTTGTCTCATAGAGCTCTCGATGTTGCTGGCTGAAGCCCAGTCGTAAAACAAATATCAATGTAGACGATGCATTGTCGTTTCTAGATCAGATTACTTGGACTAAACTTTGTTGCTAAATGAAGTAGCAAGAAACTGTTGAAATGCATAAAAACCCGAGGATATAAAAGCAATCAACAAGATTCACAAACCGATTTTCACTACGTATAGACGTTGATTTCATTATACGAGTTTTGAACTAATTTTCAAGGATTAAAGAAAATGTCGACTGTTTTCCCTGATTTTATTACTGCTCGATCCAAGGTTTGGATAACAACCTATGTACCTGTGGATTGGACAGGAGAGGGAAAGGTAATATGTCTCAATGATGACTTTACTTCGTTCAGTCTTTTCAAATCTTGCTAAAAGAATGCGAACTGTAATATAGGAATTAAAAATATGCCGGTATGTCAGTGGAGGTAATTTTGTCTATTCTAGTAAATGGATAGTATGATTTTAAATAGTTGCGTTGCTGCATTGTTTCCGAGGTAAAAGATGAGTTACCGTTCCTTTTGTTGTTCTACATGCAGATCTATACAGATTCTACCTGTTCAAAGTACAAGCATGGATATACATGTATATACGCATATGTTTGTTACGCGAAAACAGCGATAAAAAATGTCAATACTTTTAAATCTTCAACGTTTATTTTAAAAATATTTTTTTTTCTGAAAAGTTTTAAAGATTAATTCTCTTTGACTGTAGACACAGACAGAATGTGCATGAGATCAGACGCGCCCTTTTCGACCTATGTATACTTGCAATGTAAGGTACACAACATATGCATATATACGAGACATTCATATATACACGAGATGGACGCGATCAGATTTTTTTGTGATACAAAGGTTGTTTTACAAGGTCGATGGAGATTTTGATACAATTGGTTTTAATGGTTACTTTGTGTGTGGCGTTTTTAAAGGTCCTGCAAAAGAGCATTAGAGTTCAACTGGACAAAGCACCTGGTGTTTGAAAAAAATAGCAAAAGGGCATGTTTTCTCGTATATATGTCAATTGTACTCGGCATTGATGGCATTGTTTTAAATAACGTGTTGTTTTTAGTTCACCTAAACCTAAGGTTCAAGTGAGTTTTTCTGATCACCTGTTGTCCGTCTGTCTGTAAACTTGTCACGTTTTTGACTACTTATTTAGAACCACTAGGCCAAATTGAATATAATTTGGTACAAAGTATTCTTATGGGAAGTGAATTATAAATTGTTGACATAAAGGGCAAAACCCTTTTTAAAAGGGAGATAAGTTATCACGAAGCAATAGAGATAGAGTGTTTGTCTAAAAAAATCTTCTTCTCAAGATACACTGCACCAGAAATGCCAACATTTACACTAAAGCATAGAAACATCTATATAGTGAAGATTTATGATAAAACCATGACCCCCAGACCAATACTAGGGCCCCGAAAGGGTTCACAGTTCAACATCGAAATGTGTGGGCCAGAAAAGCTCAAATTAGAGTGGAAGCACTTTCAGATAGTTTAGATTCAAATTTGTTTAAATTATGGTCCCCGGGGGTAGGCTGAGGCCACAATGGGGGATGAAATTTATATAGGAATATGTAGAGAAAATCTTTAAAAATTCTTCTTCTCAAAAACGATAAGGCCAGAAAAGCTCAAATTGGAGTTGAAGCATCCTCAGGCAGTGTAGATTCAAGTTTATTTAAATCATGGTTCCCTGGGGTAGGATGGGGCCACAATGGGGGATGAGCTTTACCATTGTACAGTAATATATAGAGAAAAAATCTTTTGAAATCTTTTCAAAACCTATTAGGCCAGAAAAGCTCAAATTGGAGTGGAAGCATCCTCAGATAGTGTAGATTTAATTTTGCTTAAATCATGGTCCCCAGGGTTAGGGTTTGGGCACAATTGGGGGGGGGGGGTGAATTTTTACTTAAGAATACATAGAGAAAACCTTTAAAAATCTTCTTCTCAAAAACTATTAGGCCAGAAAAGCTCAAACTTGTGTGGAGGCATCCTCAAATAGTGTGGATTCAAGTTTGTATAAATCATGGTCCCCGGGGGTAAGGCGGAGCCACAATCGGGGGATGGTAAATTTTTACATAGGAAAATATAGAAAAAATCTTGAAAAATATTCTAGGAAAGTTTTTAGTCCAAAAAGCAGAGAAGGGGGTTATAAAGGAATAGAGAAAAATCTTCTTACAGGAACAACAGCAAAAGGGCTTACCATAAAAATATGTGGATAAAAATCGGTAGATTTTTAAAAAAAATTTTGAGCAAGATCTACTGTACTTAGTTGTCAAGATATTTTGATTTTGATACTGTAATGTTAATTTCATCAGAGTACTTGTTAGGCTGTTGTTGCTCAGGTGAGCGATGTGGCCCCTGGGCTCTTGTATTTTCTTCTGCTATAATATTGTACATTCTAATCCTTTCTTTAAAAATTAGTCACATGTTACGTGTATGCTCATACAAACTCTCTTGTTTGTATGTTTTCTCTTCGGTGTAGAATTTGGTGTGAAGTCGGGACAGTAGTGATAAATGCTCTACTGGTCACTTGGCTGCGCAAGACTAAAAACAAAATACCCCTCTACCAGGAACCGTATTTCACATACAGTACTGTACATTGAAGATCCCAGTATTTTTCAAAAGCATAAAAACAACTTTAAGTTATGGGATAATTTTTTTTTTGCCTGTGTTCACTGAGTTAAACAGGTAAATGTGCTATCGGATTACTGTGAGAGTTCTAGCGGAAACTGAATCATGTGTTGGATGTATTTACATGTATTTCACTGTTTGTAATAAGTAAAACAATGGTGTTTTGTTTAGAATCATGAGGTTTAAAACCCCACCCGAATCTTCCCACTACGACTGGTGTACGGTTTCATCTATATACTCGGGGACTTAATCAGAATGATTTCGTACTTTGTAAACTTCAAAAATTTCTTTTGATTTGAATAACCAAAGGCGATGTGCAGACTTTTAATATCTGCAATTAAAGATTCACTCCCTTGTAAACCAACATCAATCTAATGCATACAAGCCTAGTAAAGTTTTAAAGTTTGAATTTATACAGTTGCAAGTTTTCGGAATTTTATGACTCACTATTGCCAATTAGTAACTTATTTAGACTATGAGAGTATTAAAGTTCTGATTTGAATAAAAATAAAATGCAGTTACAACATTTATTATTACATTCACGGGGTTTTCTCTTTATTTTTATGCACTCATTCTGGGTGAAGAATACATTTCGTTGAAAATATTTTAATTTCATACATTGTAAATTTCCACGAAAGAACTTCTAGGTTGATTTTTCTACACCCCAATACACATTTAATTATAATACACCCTGCTGTCAGTTTTAGTACTCTATTAACACGACTCTGTCTCTTTCATTGCACATGTTTATATCTTCTAAACTCCGAGATCTAAGACACGATTTTCAACACAAAGTTATCAAATTCTACTTCAGTAAATATGTTAAACTGGATAATTAACAGTCAGGTGTTTATCACTTTTATCTCTGTAATTAAAGTTTTACCGATCATTTAATTTAAAAATCTTAAATACATGTATATATAACGTCCTCGTTTAAATGTTTAACTTTAGGTTGTAAACACGCATGGAGTTCAGAGAGGCAAAATCCAGGTTAATCATCGCCTCTCTACCATATCTATTTTCCTGTCATTCCTATCCACAATCGCAGCTTCTCGGGCCTTTCCGGCAGGCTCGGAAAATCACGTCTTAATGCATGGGCATATATCTTTTCTTTTCTCCTTTTGGAAAAAATGGACTTTATAAAGTCCTTCTTAAAGATGGGCATACTTAAATTCTCCCTTACAGATTTGCATACTGAAATCCTTTCACAAATATTGACATACTGTTATACTTTTGGACAGATTGTCATATACTTAAACCATTTCTAACAGAGGACATATTGTATTTTATTCGGGATAAAGCTATCACTGTCCTCCCAGAGTTATTTCCTGTCTTCTGTTGTTCACTCGGATAACTAATTGTTTTCCATTAGGGCTATTGGACTGTCAGAAAAAGCTGTCATTTCTCTGTTGCATGATTCTGTCTTCTCAGCTTAAGATGTTGTTTTCTAAATGTTTTCCTTTCCTTCTTTTAACGTATTAACGCTGCATGAACTTTTGTAGACAGTATATACATGTATTTAACAATGATAAAAGATTTTACGGTCATCGTTATCTATCGTATTTATTATTCTGCAGCATTAAGCGTACATTTTCTTTATATTTTTATATTATAGTCTATATCGATCGTTGTTGAAATCTGGTCCTAGAACTATGATCGTTGAAGTAGGGGTTATGCCTCTTTAAAACTTTTCATCTGTACTTAAAGTAAATAAATCACTCATAAACTGAGTATTTTATGTGCAAGTATTTTTACTAATTTTAGCAGTTTTTGAATTAACATAACATATTGTCGAAATCCCCTCATTCATATGCTTTTGATCATCTAGTAACAGAATACATTTAGAGTTGAGATCTTTTGAACTATTCTGATTTACGATCTCAAATTTAACATTTAAAACAAGAAAGTTTCAAGTGGCCCAAATAAAATAAAAGACCTTTTTGTTCTCGAGCTTTAAAGTTTCCATTGAAATAAACAGTTAAAGTTTCATCAAAGTCGCTGCACGTATTTAATGTTGCTTTAAATAGCGACACATGACTATGAATTATTGCGATAATTTTCGTTCAAAAAAATTCACCCCGAATAAAAATGGTTAATTAAAATTCAAGCCAAAAATCTATTACTTTCTAAACACCAGCGCCATAGGTGCGGTCACTAAACTACAATCAGTCTATTCGCGCTTTTGTTTGGTGGAAAAAACATAAATTTTCAAATGTCTAAATAAACGGTATTGAGGCTATTCAGAGTCTTTAAGCACCAGGCATTAGAGGGTTCTAATGAATGCTGGCGAAAAGTGAACATGGAGAAATGTTTAAATAGTCTCGATTTCTTTTATACTTGAATATGTGTATGTCTACTCATTTAACACGCATTGACCTAATGGGTAAAAATATTTTGGAAGAAAATTGATGCTTTAATAACTGGGGCGATTCTTGTATTTAAATTCATGAACGATACGGGATTTAATCAGAAGTGAACATGCCTGAATACTTGTAAGATACCAATGGATGTCGTTCACAAACTCCATCCGAATAAAGTCGATTTGCTGAGAAGTCCAGCGTCAGAATCGCGGAGCCGGAGTTCCAGATCGCTGCAGCAAACTCCGAGTTTGCGTGTTAAGGAATCTCGCGATGGAGTACGTATTTCTAAGGATATTGACAAGAGAGTCAAACTCTTGATAAAGGTAAGTCATCGCTGTTAATTAAAAAGTGCGTTCAATTTGGAGGGTGGTAGAGTAAAATAAAAACAAATCAATAATATTATAATTCTGTGTCCAAATAATTTATAAAAATTAAAATGATTGTTTTCATCTGCTGTACCTTGCTAAAAGAAGTGATATACCCCCCCCCTACCCCCCCCCCCCCTTTTTTTTAAATTTTATCATTTTTTTAAAAAAAACTTTTCATACCCACCGATAAGATTTACTTACCAAAAATATCGTTCTACATTTCTATCCAAAAGAATGATAATATATAGATTATTAGATAAATATCAATATAAGATGGCTCAATTTTTCGTGATTCTTTCAGATCAAAAAATAATTTACATTCTCGTAATACAAGTACAAGACCTGTCAATAGACAAATAAAATTCATCAAGGATCCGTTAATGCCGTTATTCAGATAGGAAATGTCAAATTAATGAAAAAAAATGAGGTACTACCTTGGGGTATTTATGCACTTTTAACATGTTTAGAAATGGAATGAAGTTGTTGTAGGTTTTAGAGGACACGAGGCTTGGCAAATTTATTACACGCATCGATGAGAGGCGATATGAATAAAAGTAAATTCGAAATTTCCAATAAAGTCTGTGTCAAGATTTGCATTCTTTGTTGCATTTACCACAATTTAAAGCCCATTTCACAAACAGCTTTCATATCAAATGCATTAAACAGGAGTGATTCCGTAATGTTTTTGTTAAAATTTGCAATTATCCCAACTGTATATAACGATTCATAAAAGAGAAACTGCATTCCTATCCTAGTTGGTTTATTTTTAAAAAAATTGTAATTGCATCTCTTCTACATGATTGCAAATATCGTTGTACCTCTTTAAACCACTAAAGTACCCACTACATTGCCTGTTTCTGAATATATATCATTGTATATGAAGATTTAAATATTATGCGAAGCAGACTGTAAACTTTTTAGTTGAGGATAAAGGGTTGCTATAAACTCAAGGACGAAAACACAGAAAATATTAGTGTATCTGATTACTGGGTTACATATGCTTAACATATTTTGCGATAAGAATATTAATCTTTAAAAAGCATTTTTATTTTGTTTTGGTACCATGCACCTTTCTCGATCGTGTCTATTACATAAAGTGCAATGTGGTTAAAAAGGCTAAACTATTAATGATTTATAGAAAGTAAATTAATGTTGTAAAACTACTTTGAGGAGTTGATTTAGAACCTTTGTCCTTTGGAGAGTACGTGCTATATTTCTAACTTTACAGAGTGGCCGTTTCAGTTTTTATTGGTGTCAACCATTAATTTAGGAATAAATTAATTTTTAAATATTGGAATATATCTGATAAATATATCTGAAAATATAGCTGAAAATATAATCTGAAAGAATTAGTTGTACAATGTAAATGAATGTATTTAATATCTGTATTTCTTATTAAAAACTCGACATCGTCATTTTAAAAGAGTTTTTTTCATGTGGATTCTCTTTCCTATAAAGTGGAGTGCAGTGGTTCAGGCTACATTGCGATAATCCGCGACTCGAGTGACAGTTTGGATTTCATAGTTTCATAGTTGATTTCGTAATTTTGTGATCTAAATATGGCAATTTTTCAAAGCGATCTTAGATATTAAATTGATGCAACATTTTTTCTATTCTAATAACTATTTCAAAATTAACACTTTATTTTTTTTTTCAAATACCATTTAGTTTTAACTACGAAAATTTTAAATAACATATTATACATTCAATAAATGCATACCTGGTTAATATATAATTGGCTATTTGCAATAATTTCTAAAAGATATAATTACATCTGATCTTAAACCTTGACCATACCAAATCCTTCCCTGTTCCGAACGCTTGATAATTATTCATGAAACTCTTAGCAACCGTGAATTAAAACAGGTCCAAACTGTAATTAAAATCGAATTTCGGAAAGAAGAGGTTAAAATCGGTGAAACGTGGCGGATATGTAGGTGTTTAACCACACAGTATATATACTGGAAAGTGCAAATACCACAACAGGGTAATCGTCTGAAACCCTACAGTGGAAAAAAAAAAAGAAAAAGAAAATGCCCACAAAAGCCTTTATAAAAACACTATGTTCCATGTACCAAACAAATATTTGCCGCCTATTGTGGCAATGATTTTAATTCCGAAAGTTTTTTGTGAGAGTTTTATTTCATTAACGTCTCCGGGGTGAGTCTGTCGTTGTTAAAAGTTTAAAGTCCGCTGTTTGTTGAATAATTTAGAACCGTCCGATCACCTTCTGTCTTCAATAATCCTCCTGTATTAGTCCTTGTCTATATATCCGTTTTCGCTATATAGATGTCCCTTTAAAACGTTTTCCCCTCCGCGGCTTAAAGATCGTTTTAGGAAATTACTTAGCAATCGTCAAATGAAGTCAAAACTGAGAGAGCTAGATAATGGATTTAAATATCAACGACAGTTTATCTCTCAGATTTCTAAAAATTTGATGAACTTTGTGATGGAATATACATACTCTGACTGAAAATCGGATAAATATTTTTAATCTGTAATACGACACTAAGATTTTGGCTATGCCAACTGCTGTTTTTGGAGTGAAGGAAAACCGCCGTTTTCACCCGTTTTCAATGCCTAAAAACAGACGCGCAGTGCGTTTGAAAAGTATTGATGGAGTTCAACTGCAAAATGTGAATACTAGGATATCTTCACTTATTAAGGTAACTTCTCTCGATTCATTAATATTTTCCTTTGAACCCCCCCCCCCCTCCCAAAAAAAATCCGAGAGAGAGAGAGAGAGAGAGAGAGAGAGAGAAAGAGAGAATAGTCGTAATGGAACAAGTAGATTAAGATCTTTTTCATGATTATCTCTAAATATGAAAATATTTCAGTCGATTAATGACAAATTTCAAGTCCGCTAATGAAAGAGTGCTGCGTTTATTAACATTGTTCTCTTCGAATGACATGTATATTTAGGATTGTGCAATATATCCAAAAGTAGCTGGCCATTAAAAAGCCTTCTGTTGAAACTTTCTATACATTTTCAAAATATTTTGTTTTGCTCGAATTGGAGTGGCAGCGTATTTCAATGTTCATTTTATTATTTGACTAAAAGAAAAAGAGAAGTGAAATGTAAGCCTAAATGAACACGTTTCACATTCGTGTTCCATTTAAGAGTGTTCTTGATGAGGTTTTCAGTTCTATGAAAATAATCATTTCTATTATTTGAATGGGTCAATCTTTTCTTAAAAATAGGAATATTTATTTGAATACAAGTCTTTGCATGTACGACAGACTAAATAAGGCTTAATGCGTTCCATCAACGGTATAAAAATAGATGGCTTGGCATGCAATATAAAGAAATCTTTTTTAAAAAAGTCACACTTTCCTTTTAAAAGGAATAGGAAGGTTCTCTTTTAACAGACAAAGAAGGGATTATCCCCTTAAAAACATATACGCCTCCTTCGATTATTCAAACTGTCTAAGACCCCGTCGATATAATTACCATCCCTATCCCTTAAAGCTAGCAAATAAGCAATTACATGAAAATGATATTCTAAAGTTAAAGTTCACTTTGTGGAGATCAAATGCTTAATATATATTTATGCTAGCAACGGTTGCAATTATGATTCATTTTTTCCATGTTGAGTAAATGAGCAATTACATCATATTCAATTATAAATATGGGTAAAGGTTTTTCTTTCGAAAATTCCAAAACACATATTCTTTAATTTACGAGCAAAATCTTTGATGTTCTGTTCCGAAATCGTTATATTTTATTTTCCTATTTTTAAAATTGCATTTTAAAAAGCCCACCTCGAAGTTGCAATTTCACACTCCGGTAGTACGTGTACGTTAATTCCAGACCCAGTGAAGTCAGTCCTAGCTTGTGCATGCAAGTCTTCGGCGGTATTAGAAATTTGTATTAGAGCATGAATAATTTAAAATGGGTATTCTACAAAAATGTTGAATCTTTACAGACAATCAACCTATCAACCTAATGACTTGGGGAAATATTAAAGCAATTTATTCGAATGAGAGTCGGAATACGGGAAGATAAACTGCTTTCAAAATTACATACGATAGTTTGTCATAGTCATTACATTTATTTGATCATTAATGGGAGAATAAGTCCTAAGTAATAAAATAAAAGTTTAGCATTTTTGATTTTGGGACTTACTTTGTAGAATAAAGCAAAATAAATTTTCAATACTTTCCAAAAATAAAAAAAAACAACCCCAGTGATTTACAATTTGCATACCAGATACACGTGATTTGAAGAACAAGTACTTTAACAACATTCTCGATTTCAAAGAGCAAACCCATCGATTCGTGATAAAAACATTTACCAAAAATTTCAGTAGAGGCTCAATGTTTGGTTTATAATTTACGGGAGTAGATCAATTTCTCATCCCGAAATTAGCTTCACCGCAGAAATCAATATTAGCACACAGAGCCTCGAATGACACACGAGTCCCAATCCTAGCTACCCTACTTAAACATTTCACCGGTCATCGTTATAATGTAGTCAAGAAACAACGTTCATCGTATACACATTAAAAACCCGGAAAAGTTTGCTTTCAGACAAGTTCGATACACTTTCACAATTTGATATTTCCATTTTTCTGGGAGCTGATAAATAATCGTAATAAAATCACTACTCATTGAAAATCAAAGAGATCTAATAGATAAATAGGATCGTTATATTTCATCTTTCTTGTTGTTTTTGTTTCAAATGATCTTTTCCTCATTTTATCTGACAGTACTTTACGTGTAACATGATCATTTAGATACTAGTGTTAAGCGGACAAATCAGAAGTCGTAAGAACGATTTATAATCTACATCTTTTTAATATGTAGTGTCCATCAATGTTTAATTTTCATTTGCAATTTAATAAATCTAAAACGCTAGTTATTAGCAACCGAATTTTTATCGTCATAGAAGAAAACGATAAAAATACAGAAGAATACACCAAAATTACGCTTTCGATACTTGTATATATAATTGTATAAAATTTATTTTCAAACCGTTTTATATACATGTATCGCTGATTTTTCCTCGAAACAAATAAATCCATTGGCCTTTAGAGCATCGCTCGTCTGTCGATCAAATTTGTATTTAATTGAATTTAATACCTACATTAGTTACTTTTATTTATTTTCTTTTAATTTTATACACTAATTAATCCTTGTAGGTTTTCTTATCGGTCAAATGTTGTTTTATGAGTACAAACTTTGAAGTTCCTTATTTGGTACATGTTACTAAGGCTCGGTGTTCCAATTTATTATAAACAAGGATGGTGTCAAAGACCTGAACAAAATATTCCCAAATTGTAATTACCCACCACGCTTGATTAGATTTTCAAGAGATGCTTTGGTGTAGAAAAACCATTTTCCCATTCTTTAAAACTTTCAATAACAGGTAAATGCCATTCTGCAAACGCAAGCGGACTTAATACTCCCTCAGAATATCTTTAAAGGGACTCTGGAGGGCACAGCATTGTTGTCCGCGGGTCTTCACTATTAGTTTAACTTTAAGTGTAAGAATATGTTTGGTTTTTATCAGTAAGTGTCCCCTTCTCATGACGACAATACTAAGAATATGTGATTGAGGTATTTATTTTGATCTCGATAAGCCCAAACTCGTGTTTAAACCACAGATAAAAACAACAAAAGACAAAATCATCAAACTCATAAATCTGTCATTCAATTTAAAAGTTTATACCCTTAAAAAAGAGAAAGTTTATGATTCCGGGTCAAGACGTCATCCATTGGCTCATCAGTAAAGTTCCGAAGATCACGTGTGAAATCTGAGTCGTCTGCTTGATTTGTGTCAATACTGTTTGCTTGCTTTTAAGAGTGCCTAAATCAAAACAACAATGTTCAAGCACCTTCACAGTGAATTGTGTTTGTATGTAAATACAACACATTTCAGTGAAGAACACTTCACTATATCTTTGGTGAATATTGCTGTTTATCTGGTCTGATATTTCATAGTTAAGTAAAAGAATTTAGGGTCAGTTGGGGAATTGACAGAAAAAATTGTCTGACTATGCATATATTTAATATTTGCAAATTAATTCTTTGGCATGTTGTTATTTATATCTGGAAGAAGTGGCATTACTTATTACAAAGCAACTCTTCTCTAAAGCTCCTGAGATTTAGAATCGGTATGAATCTATAATTTTATTGTATGCATTGGTTTTATGAAATCAATGTAACAAATCACAAGAATAGTTTTTCTATTGACAAATCTTGGTAATGGATGCTGATTGAACCCCGCGAGTCGATTGTTCTCTCATAGAGGGCCTCCTAAGTACACAAGCTATTGTCAAACAGAAAGCGTCTCTCTAATGGTCAGTCAGTAATTCTTGGTACATATTATATTTATTTGGATGTTGCCTGTACGATATATTTCTAATTGCTTTTTCTGCTCGGGAATGTTTGCCAATCCAATACAGACTGATGTATTTGTAAACAATACTATTGATACAGTGGGTATAGAATTCCATTTTACTATACACTGGTTAATATCTCCAGGATTCAATGACAACACATTAATTTCCTCGCTATAAAACAGTTTTGTTTTTCTTCGTTATGATTCACTGCAACTCAGAATTTATATAAAGTATAATTCAATAACCCTATAGGTCCCATCACACACTTAATTCAGCATGCAAATATATCGCATGGCTTTGTCAGGTTCGTTGGCCCATTCATATTCATATGCATAATGATAATATCATCCAAAGAAAAATAAAACCATCTGAAATAAAGAAACATTTCTTTGACTGTACATTTTTTCCAGGCCGCAGATGAAGGAAGGAAACGCGCCAACGCTCTCCCGCCTCTTCCCATGGAGAGGGAGCCCACGTTCCACCGGACACCCCGGGGGTTTGTGTCCCTCCAAAACCCGGACGAGGTACAACAAATTTATCTGTTCTTATTAAAAAAAATCTACTGCAATCCTTCAACGTTTTGATCATTAAGTTTATTTTTTATTTTCTGAATGAACAAATCGCATGTTTATTGCATTTGACATTATAAAAAATGTTATAAAAAAAATTAACACTTTCCAAACCTTGAAGTTCCTAAGTATGACATACTGATAAACTTGTCATTCTTTCTAGGCCGGAGAAAGTCATTGGCAGAAAAAGTACAAGAGGGTCAGTTTTGAAATTGACCGTAAAGTGGTAACTCACTTGAGGGTAAGTACAACGCGAGTTAACTCTTTAGCATGTATCATATTTAATAAAAAGTGGTAAATGTTTTTTTTTTCACAGTGACATGTTCTAATTAATATGAAGCAGGTGATACATGCATAATGATACTCATTAAGACTAACTTATTCAGAGGAAGTTGAACAAACGCCTTGACGACAAATACCAAAGCACTGACGCCGAATCTGATGAAGAAAAGAAAACAGAGGAATCAGTGACAAAGACCAACGGAAAAATGGTAGGTATTTAAATTGATGAGAAAATAATAAATAAAACAGCCAATTTAAAAGAATACTATTATGCAATTTTCTAGTATTCAAAATGGAAATATTTTGGGTTAAACATTGGACAAGATACATTACTACTTTTAAAGATTACCAGTTATTTTAATGGTCTGATAGAAGCATTAAAAGCATACCGAAAAAACGCAGTTTTGAACGCATGCTTTGCCCATACTGATTTGATAACTTTTTTTTCAATTTTCAACAGAACGAAAAGGAAGACAAAAACATATTTACAAAATACTCAGAATTAGGAGAAAAAATACCGTATAGAAACCAATTTAGAAAATCAAAATTGTTGAGTAGTGACGAGTGTGAAAAAGAACAAGTCGAATCTCAGGAAGACGGGGAAATGAATGGAGATTTTCCCGCTAAACAAGTATTACCCGAAATCAAAGACCAAGTGGCTAACGGTAGTGACGAAACAACGAACGGACATTTATCGGATGGAGACGAAAGTGATGAGGAGCTAATGACGTTATCAAAAGTGGCTGCAAATGAAGAACCGGACGTTAACGAAAATTTCAGGGAATTGCAGGTTTCCCCAGTTCAGACTCCCGTTGTTTTCAGACCCATCACAAGGCACAAAGCGCGGGAGAATTCGGATAACATGGCGGACATCTTAAAAGGAGACGTTCACCCTCCATGTGTAGCTGAGAGTAAATCGGTGTCCCTATATGTCAGTGCTGGCTTCACGGGCAAGTATTCATGATTGGCCTATACAAGAATAAAGAAAACAATTTTACATGTTCACATAATTATGTATTGTGTAATATTTTTTTGTTGCCGTATATTATCTAAAAGTAAAACAGGGTTATAGCTCACTCAAATGTATATAATTTGATATTAATAAAAATATTATTATATTGTTGTATATCAAAATCTTATCAGATCGAATATAACGAAATATGGTTATATTACAACTTATTTATATAGCTTTTCCTTGGGGCTTCGTCATAGCTTTGATTTACTGTATGTATAAATTCAGAATATTAAACAAAAGCATAACTTTTTTTGTTATATCATTAACAAATGGTTTTTTGTTGTTTAGACACTGAGGCAGAAAGATCCACCTTTATAGAGAAAGTATATCCGGAGCTGCGCACGCACTGTCGAGAACATGGGTTTGAACTCCAGATACACGACCTACACTGGGGACTTAGGGACGACAGTACAGAGGATCATAGCCTTCCGTCCATGTGTCTTAACTACCTCCGGAAATGTCAGACGTCACCTAGTGGTGGGATCGTATTGGTCAGTTTATAAATATATTCGTTCTATACATTCTTCCTATGATAAAAGTACCTTTGCCATTTGACACTCGTCACAAGTACAATAAAAATAAAAAAACGTTTGTCTTTTACTAATTAACAGTTCTTAATTGTCAATGAGTCCATGACTATGGACTCATTGACAATTGAGAATTGTTAATTAGTAAAAGACACTTTTCTGTTATTTATATTGTCCTCGTCTTATCGTTGTTAACGTTTGTTGATGGTAGGTCGTTCTTGGAAACAAGTATGGGTCCTACATTCTTCCGTCTGTGATTCCCGTAGACGATTTTCACGCAATACACGAACAGTCCTTGCATGAATGGAAACAGAAAGTTGACAAAATGAGAAAAAGAATCGCTGAAATCGAGTCAGCGTCACAGGATCGCGACAAGAAGATTCAACAGGGTCTCACCGAAGGCCAGATTATGGAGGTAACAAAAAAGGACCACCTCAAAACACAGGATCTAAACATTAAGCTGGAAGAAACTACGGGAAAGGAGTCTCTTAATATGTTCAGGAATTTGGCAGACATGGTCAAAAGGGAGCAACAAATTATCAAAGCGCTGAAAGTAAAAGAAGAAACAATGCCAAGCCCTCATCTCCTTAGTCAGTGGTATAAACTGGACGAGAATTGTCTACCGCCAGTGTACAGACTCCAAAACATAAGGTGGTGTGTTTAAAATTTCCTTCTACACAAGGTTAAGATTTGAGTGTAAGATTAAGATTACTTGACCGAAAGTATATTTTCGTCTTAGTCAGCTAAAATGCTTCCGCTTATATGTTAAGAACAAAGTTTTTTCTTGTGTGAATATGATATGTCGCGATCGATTTATTGTCAAAACCACTCTTGAAACAGAAGTTTCATTTTTTGATGTGTCATTTTAGCTCAGTGATCAAGGAATACAGCCGAGGGGACGCACGAACACGAGAATCAGGTCGAATTATGTGGAACGAAACAGTTCAAAAACTACGCAAACTTTTGGATCAATTCGCGGATTTGGCCATCAAAGATGAACAATCTAGAAAGAATTATTTTTCGTCTTGTAAGTTACATCAGGCGTATATTTTCGTACTTTATCAATATCAAAGATAAATATGCCTTTATCAAATTCGATAACAAATTTGTTTCATTTTCTTTTACAGCCCTTGAACAAGAACTTGATCAATGTCTCTTGAATAATGACGACGTCACGGAAGACGTCATTGTTGTCAATAGAAACATTACGGACTTGCTAAGTAATCTTGGAGACTCGACAATGGCCGACTACGCAGATTTAAGTTCCACACAGGACAAAACGTTGTCCGAGCCTCAGACATCTTACATGCAAAAACTGAAAACGGAAATCATTCCGGAAAAAGTATGAACAATTTTCAAGAATAAAAATAGACATCATATTGATGCTTCAACTGACAATATTGATTTGAAAATAATTTGGTGTATAACTACTAGTATATTGAATCTTTAATGTATGTTACATTGTATAGGTGGATAATAACCACATCTTAAACCACGAGATCGAGTGGAGCAAAGGAGGCGTTCAGCCAGCACAGAACCGTGCTCATCACCTCTATCTAGACCGGATGTCCAAACAAGTACTAGAGGTGCTGAAAAGGGAGTTTTCTTGTCACATCACAGAACACGTGCAGCAGATAGACCCAACTTCTAAACTGTACCAGGAAATTTCACAGCATGTGTCCCTTTGTCAGGAAAGGTATATCATATGCAGACTCTCTAAAATTGTGTATTTGGTACTAAATTGTTTTAAGGTGTATTTTCCATTTTATTTTTATGATACTATTTCTATATCTCTTCTTTGTTTTTACAGAGGACGGCATTTCCAAGGCAGACGGGAACTGTTACAAACAGTGAAATCGTATATCCGGTCAAAGTGTCGTCTGCCTCTAATTTTACATGGCAAAGCTGGCTGTGGTAAAACGGCGCTTGCTTGTAAAGTAGCTCTCGAAACTCAAAAATGGTTCAAAGGGTAAGTTTATTTATTGATAGTTCACAAAAACCCGAATATGAAAGATTGTATCTACAATGTAATTATGTCTATTATTTTTGGTTTTAGGATTAAATCCCACGTGATCATAAGGACAGTAGGTCGTACAACAGCCTCGAGAAACGTCCGAACATTATTGCGTAGTGTATGTTTACAGATGTCTCATATATTTGGAAGCAAAACAGAGGAGGTTCCAATGGTAACAAACAACAAATTATTAATCAATGTATAATAAGCCTTTTTAATGCAGAAAAGAGGGTTGAAAGGTAAACATGGTTTTTTTTAAATATTCTAGGAATTCAAAGGACTCGTGAATGACTTTGCCCAAAGACTTGGCCATGCGTCAACAGCAGATCCGTTAGTTTTAATATTTGACGCTGTAGACCAACTTTCTGGTATGTATCTTCCTTGGATTTGTATATATTTGATTCCATATACATGTATATGTATATATTCGATGAACACCAATGATTATTTTAAAATCGTTGATTTTGTCATTGAGTCAATTTAAAAAAATTAGATATGTGTCAGCATAGTTTATTAATTGAAAGGCATATCACCAACGAAATTACGTATCGTCCTCGAAACTTGTACTAAATTAGGAAACATTGATATCCAATAATGTCAATGAAAGAACAGAAATGTCACAGTTTTCTTCATTTGTGAAGTTCATGAAAGAAAAAACGTTCATGATAAGTTTTTTCTGGTAGACACGTTAAGAAGTTTCAACATTCGTGTTATGATATGTACCTGTTTTTGCATCGTCTCTATTTCTTCTTTCAGACGAACATGAAGGACACAAAATGTCTTGGCTTCCAAAAGAACTCCCACACAACGTCAAAATGATAATAACAACAAACCCTGAAGAACAATTTGAAAGTTTTCCAGGCCTTATGAAAGTCTACGGATCAAACAAAGATATCACATTAGCGATTCCCAATATGCCACAAGAAGACGCAGAGTCGATACTTAAGTACTGGTTGCAACATGACAATCGTGAATTAACGCAACATCAATTTGACGTCATCATAAAAGCTTACAACAAATGCTCATTACCTCTTTATCTCAAATTAGCATTCATGGAATCAAAATCATGGTCATCCTTCACGGAGATTGAAAACTGCAAGCTTTCAGAAACAATTACAAAATTGGCTGCATTAAAATTTGGAAAACTTGAGTCGAAACATGGTGAACCATTAGTGAGACGTGCGCTAGGGTACATTACAGCTTCTCGTGAAGGAATTGCTTCCATTGAAATGGAGGATATTCTTTCACTAGATGAGGCAGTGATGGATGAT
Organism: Magallana gigas; assembly: GCF_963853765.1. Lineage (NCBI taxonomy): Eukaryota > Metazoa > Mollusca > Bivalvia > Ostreida > Ostreidae > Magallana > Magallana gigas. Next base: position 33,063,343 of record NC_088857.1, on the reverse strand, counting down.
GTAATGGCTAATTATAGACCATCAAAGCGGCGTTGTCCAAGCGTCTTATGGATTAGACTACTTGAAGACTTATCCGATCTTCTTACGCCAACACTAACGTATGGCGTAATCACCTATGTTTGGGCGCATTCCCAGTTTCACCAAGCGGCAGATGACCGGTATCTTCAAAACCGAGATAAAGCACCTTCATACCACAAAGTCATGGCTGAATATTTTCAGGGAGTGTGGGCGTCGAAACCAAAGCCGTGTACGGGTAGCGAGAAAGGAGTCCTCCGTTATGTATCAAAGCAGCCATTTTACTACGAACCATGCGAAAATAATCATGATGGATCTGATAGAAGTTACAATGTGAGAAAGGTGAACGAATTGCCATACCATCTTCTCAATTCACAGCAAATAGCTCTGTACAAATCAGAATCTCTCTGCCATTTTGAATGGATTCATGCAAAGCTCTGTGGGACATCACTGCGGTCTCTTGTAGAAGAGTACCAAACAGGATTATCGGTAGAACCAACCGATTCTGAACTGAAGATGATGTCAGATGTTATTCAACTTTCAGCGAAGGCACTATCAAAAGATCCACGACAGCTAGCATCTCAAATTGTTGGGCGTTTGGCGACTATCATTGCTAACGACATACCAAGAGCACCCGGGGACCCCCCAAGATATCCATACATCCACGCTTTACTTAAACAGGCTCACGAACCATCACTTCCTGCTTTGATTCCATCCATTCGATGCCTGACAGAACCCGGAGGAATTTTATTCGATTTGCTCTCTGGGCACACGGATCCAATTACAGCAGTCGAAGTTACATCAGATGGTGGAAAAGCCTTTACTGCCTCTAAAGATAACACGATGAAAATGTGGGACCTGAGGACTGGGAAAGTGATGAAAACCATTCATGACGTGGGCACAAACATCACAAGAATACGTGTTGGATATAACGTTGCTTTCGTTATTACCGTGGAGGAAAACGTCATTCAGGTCTGGAATCTTCGGTTTTCAGAGCGCGTGTTACGCGTAGATAAGTACCCTGATCCGCCCGTGATTGGTATGGCAGGAGAAGGGAAGTATCTATGTGCCTTATTTGATGGGAACAATACTTTGCGAACATGGAACTTGAACAAAGCGGGCTATCCGATGATTAGTGAGGCTCACACAGAAAACCACAGAGTGTACAAAGACAATTCCGCTCTGATTGCACCCTTTTCGTTTGATGAACGGATCCTGCATGCCTCGAGGGGAGCCAACTGTGCGCTTGTCAACAACGTTCGGAACGGAAAACAGGTTCTATCACTGAAGTGCAATGACCATTCTTCAGCTGTGATAAGTCTAGGTATATCCCGAGATTATTACATCGTGGCTTGCAGACAGCATTACATGCAACTTCATGAAATATACCAACTGGAACTTTTTGATTTGAAGAGAGGAAAGTATTTACGAAGTGTTCGAGGTTGCATACATGATAAAATCAAGGACCTTCACATTAACTATATTGGATCACATGCAATTGCTATTTGTGCCAGCGAAGAAACAAACACGTCAGACATAGCAGTGTGGAATATAGAAACAGAAGACCATAAACATTTGGCTCGTCACGCTGGAGCTTCAGTGCTAGGCGCATGTGCAGACTTCAAATACTGTCTTACTGCAGGTAGAAACGATAAAACGCTCAACATATGGAATCTCACAGGCAAAATTAACCAGTCAATGCCTAGACTGAAGAAACAGTCTGGTGTTTATCAAATCATGTCCATGACTAAAAACCCCCGATATGCAGTGGCCCGCCAATTTAATAATGGTCCCGTCAGCGTGTGGAACATAGCAAGAGCAAAACAACTGAAATCGGCGGTCAGAATTGAACGTAGTCTGTCCGATTCATCCGATATTGTTGTGGTGAGGGACACAAAAGTAGTTGTTCTAACTGACAAAGGCATTGCAAACGCCAAGGATAACGCTCGCCCTGTCTTTCAGACCGTCCTAATTTATGACCTGCTTCAGAAAAAGTTCGTGAAGAAAATCAAGAAATGCTTTATAACGCCATGTCCTTCTCATGAGTACGTCATGCTAAAGGATGAAATGCTGCTGGGACTCTCTGAAAACCGGTCACACTTTGTTATCTGGAACTTAAAAAACGGCCAAGTGGAACATCGTATACGACCAATGTTAAAGGATCTGGAAAAGAAGATAGCTGAAACTGACGTAATGTCGCTTGCAAAAGATCGCTGTCATACAGCCAAACTGACACCATGGGAGCGCCGTGTAGAATCTTTGTCTGCAAAACAACGTCGTAGAGATGCCGCTGTTGACATTGAGCGACAACGAGTGGAAGAATTGAAGAAGGAGATCAGCAGCAGTGGCATTGATAGGTACCTTCTCAGTGGAGATCAGAATATCGCCGTTGCATCTTTCTTTGCACATTTCATGTGTGTGTTTGACATCGAAAATCACACGCATATGACCACTCTTGAGAGTGACACGTCTATGCTATCTTTGCTTGTAGCCTCTCTAACACACACCGGGAACTACCTTGTACAGGCAAATTATGACGAGGAGCAGAGAACTAGTTATGTTACCTTGTGGGATTGCTTTGAAGGCGTGGTGAAGAAACGACTAAAGAATGAAAGCAACGTGATGGCTCTCGGTATCAGTGAAGATGCTTCGAAAGTTATCATCGGAAAAGGAAACAAAGAAATACACATATGGGAACCACAAAAAACTCCTTCTCTTCGGAAAATCAAAAACATCGATGGTTTGGAATTTAATGAATTAAGCAAAATTTTTATCGTCGATAATGACACTCGTGCTGTAGTTTTCGCAGGCGACATCTCTGTGTGGGATATTGAAAGAGGTGTTTTACTTGCAGTTTTCTCACCTGACACCAAAATAACCTGTTGTCACGTTGTTAACAGCGGCCGCGTGATCACTTTCGGGCTGCATGATATCCCAGAAATCGTCATCTTAAAGCTTATGTCCAGCGACATGCCTAGTATTGAGGACGAAGGGGAAGATATGTTCGGGGAGAAACCAGCTGAGTCATCTGATGAGGACGAGGAAGAAGAAGACGATGGATAAGTGCATATGCAGTATTAGTTATACCGCCGTTGTCAATATATACTCGAGTACAATACCGGTATGTACTGGCCGATTTGGGTATTAAACTAAACAAACTTAAGATATAAACATGACAAAAATAGATTATTGGAACAATTGCATTACGACTCATCTATTGAATCATATACAAGGTGCCTCTTTTTATTTTTATTATATTATCGATATTTTTGCAAATGCTGTGATTCTTCTTATAACATAGACTGTGTTTAAATAATTGATTTACATTATTCAAATGCTATTACTATGAACATTATACACAAAATACATGTATCTACTTAAGCTTGGTGTGTGAGAGAGAGAGAGAGAGAGAGAGAGAGAGAGAGAGAGAGAGAGTTCTTGGCGAAACTCCCGAAATTCAATGGCACGAGAACTTTTGGTACACAGTTTTTAAAGTAAATTAAGAATTTGCAATATTTTTGTATATTTACTTCCTGTGATTCGGTGCTGGAACACCCACTTGATAAAATATGTGATGCTAGTACACTTTCTTTATTTTCGGACTATTTAAAACTGCCTCTACAAATGTACATTGTTTAAAAACGCCTGTGATCTTTTAATGACTTTATAACTTGATGTTGTGTTTTTTATTATTGAACAATAAACAAATTCTCGAAAGAAAAAAAACTGTTGATGAATTAACTACTCCGGCCCAATTGACCTTTAGTAATAATTATAATCATACAAACACCACAGTTTGCTTTTTTGTTATCTAAGCTTGCAGTTTTTCTTTGGGGGTGGGGGGGGGGGGAGAGAAATATGATTTTGAAATAACATTACTCAAATAGATTATATGTTATTATTAACATCATATAACGTGAGTTCATAAATCTCTTCCCTAAATAAACCAATGATGCCTGACACCATTTGCTGAGCAAATGTTCAATGACAAACTGTAGGATATGCATCAAGAGCTCTATTTGTATGATTTAATAAATTAAACATATCATTGTCAGACATCTTCATTAAAAACTTCAAGCATCTTTCTCTAAATGTTCAAAATTAAAGGACTTGTCCTCAAATACTGATATGTACATTCTTTTTTTTTGAAGGGGGGGGGGGGGGGGGGGGGCAGGCACGAAGCATGGGGGGGGGGGGGCCTGCCCCCCCCCCCTCCCCCACTTTTTCTCGCAGCAACAAATTTTTTAAAATTTACATATAAAAAATGGAATTATCATTGAGTTGCCCCCCCCCCACACTTTTTTGGGAGTATGTAAAAAATTGATATGAAAATAAGGAAATGAGTAGTGAAATTGAAGTTATAGAGTAAGCCAGTCAGCCCCCCCCCCCCCCCCCCCCCCCCCCCCCCCCCCGGATTAGGATTTTGAAGATTTTGGGAAACAACATTTTCCTTTTTTTTTTTTTTTTTTTTTTTTTTGCTTGTCAAGATTTTTTGGATGAGTCTGGCCCCCCCCCCCCCCCACTTTCAAAAACGATACTACGTGCCTGGGGGGGGGGGTGTCTTTTTTCGATTGTCTAGGTTATTGTTAGATTAATAAAATACCAATTACAAAGATTGCTTTTATTCCATGAATTCGCAACCATCTGCATAACGTGCCATCTTCTAAATTCTTTTTATGGAAAATATAATTTTTTATGTACACCTTACCTACATATATACTTATTAGGTAGGTGTAATTTTTATTACGTAAAAATGTAGGTGCCATTGAATCGACTAACTGAACACAAAAAAAAGATCTCCCTGATCAATTATTTTAAAATAATGGTTCTGATGTTACATAAATAAATGGGACTTGGTAAGTAAGTAAATTATTTATTATAGTAACGTGTTTCAATTAAACATATACACATTGAAATGTAACATATTATTGTCACACCCAGCCCACCGGACCTCTAAATATAAAAGTCAGTGTGAAAATTTTGTTTGTCTTAACCTGAAAGCTTTAAATATGAATTGAGCACATTGTCGGGGAAAATTACACAGTAGTGTTCTAAATAATCGTTGTCATTAAAATTTTCGGAGCCTAAAGTGGTTTTTAAAAGAGAGTTGCGTAAGTCGTTATATAATGAGCATTTTAAAAGAAAGTGTTCTTCAGTTTCAATTTCGTTTAAGGCACAAGAGATGCAAATTCTATCGTCGAGGCCACGAAACCACCCAGTTTCAACACGGAGGGGGATCCCACATCTAATTTGCGCCAGAGTGGATTTCATGTTTTTGGAATGTCCAGTAGCACATAGTTTTCAGTGGTGAAGTGTTATTTCATTAACCGGTATTTATGTTCTCTCGTTATTAAAATTTTCATCCCAAATAAAGACTCTTTATAAATCTGTTGGTATTAAATTTTTTTTAACCTATTCCAGAGACGAATCATATTTGTTTTGTGTCGAGAACTGGCAGGAGCCAGTCCACATTCTCCTCGAAAAGCTAATAACGGTGCTATTCTGTAATATATAAATAGTGCCTGTTTGGGAGGGTAACAGTTGAAATTGACACCCCGAGAAAACCATTGTCAACCGACGCGAAGCGGAGGTTGACAATGGTTTTCGAGGGGTGTCAATTTCAACTGTTATCCTCCCAAACAGGCACTATTTATTTTGTTATACTGAATGTCTTAATTTTTAAGAAAATGTTACTGCTTTTATATAGGAATAACGTGAATTCTACAGCGAACCGTACGCGCATAATTTTCGCGCATGTAACATTTTTTAATGTTACCCGTTGCTAAGTGCGTTGCTAACGCTGAGGGTAATAGAAAATATTATTAACTGCGTCTTAACCAATCAGATTTCAGTATTTAACATGAAAGTATAACAATAAGGAAATACCGTATAGCGTGATCCTGAACTTGTCCAATGAGTGAAAAGAGTAGAAATTCTGAGAACCCCACACCCCACTACAGTTATCGAGGACTGGTACAACGCAGCTGTTAAACAGTTTTTCAAGAGAGGAAAAGCTCATATCTTTCAATTGATGAATTATTGATATTAACGATCGCCTTTCTGATTTGAATAAATTTTCTTACTTTTGAAATCTCTGTTTCCGTTGAATAAAATACCAAGATATTTGTAAACTGAAACATATTATAAGCTGGAGTTACCCACATTTTGTACACCACTTAATCACAACCTTAAAAATTTCCTGCATATCCTGTTCATTTCTAGTAATTTAACCACTGTTCGATAGATTGTTTCTGAATAATTCCAACATAAACGAGTATGTTTAATACAACATTTTTATTTCTATGTAAGCAACATATAGTCAAATAGCAGACTTGCTATTTCATAGTGGTTAACACTTGCATTTAGAATACAACACAGAGGTTATTTGCCTATAACGTCTTAATCAAAATATAACAGTAATTTGAAAATTAAAAAAATAGTACAAAAAATTCTTGATACTGCCCAACATAAAACAAATTAATGTAATAAAAAACTAGTATATTTTATAGAAAAATTTCAATATAATTTTCTGTGCAAAGCTACTTAGTTCTACCTTCTGAATTTACAATGTAAAAGGGTTTGACAAAATTATCGTATTTAAGAGTTCTTCTCTTAACAAGATTCATTACACAAATGTGCCAAATAATCTGTTATTGTTATACAAATTTACACTTAAATTAAGAAGAACTAGGTTAACATTTAGCATAGTTAAAAAATTATATCACAAAAATATGTATATGGCTCTTCTCTTTGCATGAATCATTAGTCAAATGTCTCAAATACGTTGTTTGTTTTTATTTAAAGATTAACATTCAAAGATGAGTTAAGGATATCATCAACTATAATTATTAAAAAAAATACGATAATAAATGCATGTGAAATTGGAATGCGTTTAATTAAAATATTCAGAATATAAAAAATCCACAACAAATAAACACATTCAAGATTTAAGACACTTTGAATTGTACATATTTAGCAATGAGGAGCGAACATTACCTGACATTAACTTATAAGTCATGTATTTAGCTAATATACATTTCTAAAATATGTTAATAAAATGACACAAAGTCCATGGTTAGATATCTATACAAGGTTTCTCTCTCTATATATATATGGCACTTGATAATATTACGTGTAACACAAGTTGGTAACTGTGTTTACATTTAGGAGTATTAGGAATATAAATACGACTCTTCTCAATATTTGTGCAACATTTCAACATGCTTACTTATGTTTATTTGCATGAGATTTCAATGGATCCTCGGCTCAAAGAAGCATTGGTAACTACATGTATATAGTACACAGGTGTTTAACAAAGTTATAACATGTAACATGTCTGACAAGCTTTATCGTCATGGATATCATACGATTAACCGAGTTTTGTGAAATTTGAAATACGTGGTCTTAGTAGGGTGCTTCTAACATAATTATATTATTTCTAATTTTAATGTTATTTCATGAAACAATTAAAGAATAATCATTGATTTATCATATTGTTTTACATTTATAATATCATCATCCCTCAAATACAGTGCCAAATCAATGAAAAGTTTGGAATAATCGAATAATGCTGTTTGAACAGCGAACAGGGGAATAAAATACTCTTTTGGGGGAGGGGTAGTGTTATTCAATCCATTGTAAAGGAAAACAAGTCATTGACTTGATGGATAATCAAAGCGATAGTCTTTACTAAAACGTGTAAGAAATGCTTCCTTTGCAGCGAACATTATCAACATTTTACGACATAGCATGCAGGTACACCCCAAAAAAGAACGGTAAGAATAAATGTATAAATTGATTGTTTCAGACACAACAATTGGTTATTGCACAAAAATGGTTTTTGTCCAGTGTCAACATAAACATTGACGATAAAATGTAATACATGTACCTGTATGTAATAATTCAGATCACAATACCACAAAATTACAATCCTATTCACAAACAAACACCAATTACTAACAACATCTAAAGGTAAGCTGATACTCAACTCGATTAAGAGTTTACAAAGACACTCATGAGATATTTTCTAGTCCACGATGGTTTATCAAATTTTAACGATGTCATTGACATATTCGTCAAGCAAACAAAAAATCACAATTAAGAAGTCGTCTATCCATTAATCATTCCCAAGAATGTCAAACCTGATCATTGTAACCAGATCTGGTTCATTAATAAGTCTATTCTAATCCGATATTGTTTCTCCATAGAACTTTGATGTAAGTGACACTTACAATTGATATTCAATTAGCTAATCAACTTTTTTTTTTTGGAAAACCTCTACTTCTGAGTTATGATACATGTGTAATAATGATAAAAACAGAATAATGTTCGCTGCAATAATGTATTTCTTCTCCATATTTCCTCCTGATATTGTCAGATTATAAAAAAGTCGGAATAATGTTACTTCAGCTCAAATCAATGTTTATACATATATTTTTTTTAATTCACACAAGCGTAAAAACATAACGTATAAAAAATTATGTATTAAATTATATGACATGTCCATCTATATAATTGGGTTCCACTTCACATGTACATGTACAACAACATGCAAGTATGCAGTTCTTCTTGGCAGTAAGATAACGGTTCCTTTTGGGTCAAACCTTATCTGTAAAAAAAAAACTTTCCCACATCACCAAAATCGAGTTTATGAGTACTTGCACTTGCTGCCTCTAAACAATTCAAAGTACATGGCATTTCTCGCGCATTTTTTATGCTGTCATTCTTTATTCGAACATGAATCCAGGACATGGTTTCAAAAAACAACCAAAAAAAAAATCACGATTCGTTTAAACTCTGAATAAGAGTGGCAAAGTCTTGAGAATACACAGAAAAACACTGATTATTTTCTAAGCTTGTCATTAGCATGATTATATACCAGGTTTGATCACATTTCAAAAACAAAAAATAAAGAATTCTTCTCTGTCCTAATAAAACTTTTGTTACATGATATAGATGTACTTTCAGAGTGAATCAAAACTGCAATGCATTTCCTCTTCATTTCTTCTTCTCTCCATCCGAGGACGGTGGATTTTCCAATTGCTTTTTCAGTTTTTCTGATTGCATGACCACGTGCCGTTTCCATTTACCAATGACTTCGGGAGCTTCCAAAATTCTTGGAATTAGATCTGACAATAATGCCTTCTCGCTTACTGTTACTGCGAATGGATACTTTGATTTCTGAGGTTGAAGAACCTTAAAAAGAACATCAAGTTCGGCATGTTTCAAAACTAAGACCTCGTCTTCTTTAGCAATAATCGATAAAAGCAAAGGAGTCAAAACTTTGTGATGAAATACATTGGCATCTCCCAGAGGGTAAAAATACCCGCTCAATTCATCTGACCTCAACAATTCTCCAATTTTATTCTCTTCTTTTATACTACAACCTTTCTTACTGCAAATACTAACATATACTTCCTCCTTTCTTTTATCACCTTTTTTTCTAAAATCTTCCAATGAAATTTTTCCGCCAAAAAAGGCTGCAAAAAGCAGTAAACAGACATAATCCTTGCTGTCGGAACCTGTTGAAGATTTAGCATCAAAATCAATTCGCATTTTCAAGACATTTTCCAAGCTGTCAGATAGAAGAGTGTCTGCACATGCAAACAAATGTTTGTTTACACACATCATATCAAAGAGAAGTGGAATGCCAATCCCTCCTTTTGCTTTAGCTTTCTTTGCCCAGTTTTGCAGTGTCTTTTCATGGATAGTAATTAAAGAATTATTTGCATGTCGCTTGTCTATTGTTTTCAAATTCTCTTCCTTCTTCTTCTGAGTGACATTAAACTTGTTGTAGGCAATATGTTTTTTCAGTATTTCTAATTTTTCTTGCTTATCTAGTGCCTTTTCTGTTAACTCAACTACAAAGTCTTTATGGAACAGTGGGCAGTCACCAATCTCTTTTGCACAATTTTTCCACGTTGTATCTGTTACAGTGCATATCAATCGAAGCTTGCCTTCATCTATAAATTTTTTCAAATCTGTGAATTTTTCTTTATGAGACTTAAGCAGTGCTGGTTGATAGGCATACTGATCTAAAACATCATCCAGTAGCACAAAAGTAACACAACCTTCAACCATTTTACTCCCAACTTCTTCAACTGACTCGCAGATTTCAACCACACATTTTTTGCCATTGATTTGTGTTCCTTCCTTCTTGCTAAGGAGATTGACTGCACTAGTAGTCTTCCCGGATCCATGGGGACCGACAAATGTCAAAATGCCATGCACCTCAAACAAACCTATGCATTTTGTGTAGACTTTGGTTGGGTAGAAGACATTGGCTGTCAAATAATGACAAGTTCTGAGAAGTTCTGTTTGAAAAAAAAATCATTTTGTATCATCATATCAAAAGAAAAACCCTAACTGAATATTCAAGAACTTACAAATACATTTTTTTCTTTTTACATATAAAAATTGAAGCAAAAATAAAAGAATAATGCAAGTTAGTTACAGTTCTTCTATTTTCAAAACTAAATGCAAACATTTTTGTACTTCATAATAAAACAATGCATTGTTATGGTTTTAGTTCTATAAGTAAATGGGCCAGATTTACATTTTTTACCTTCAGGAAATTTCTTTACTAATGGTTGTCTCATCTCTATGTCATCCTTTTTATTTTTCCCTGAAAACAGATTATCATTAAGTAAACATACTGCTCACAATGCTGGTCCAGTACACTTTAATTTGCATCTTTCATAATAACAACTTAAAACCACCAAGAAACAATTACCGGTACATAGTTCTCTTTGACTTCCAAGAACCACAACAAGTTTTGAAACAAATTTTCAAAAAGATTTTTTTAAACACAGTGATATAATTAAAAAGATACACATGTATTAGATAAACAAATATAATACTATCACCCTAAACCAAAATCCACCTCTCAATTTCAGGGGCATTGAAAGTAACTTTAATTTAAGGAATAAGGAAACATTCTTTGAGCATTTTAAGGTGATCAAATAGGGTCCGGGTGATCAAATCAATTAAAGTCTGATTGTATATGATCACCTCATAATGTTCAAAGAAAGATTCCTTCTTACTTATATTTCTATAATTTTCAGCAATTCTACAATCAAAATTCTACAGTTAAATGACTCTGGAGAAAATGTAAATAACTAGAGTTCACTTATTGATTATAGAACTGAATATTCATTTGATCATCTGATTATTTGACAAATTCAATAGGAATTATGAAAGTAGATACTGCTTATCTTTTCAATAGTTGTTGAATTTAAACATGCAAATTAACTGACTTTGATTATTTATCCTGCAGCTACCCTTTGCATTGACCAAAAAAAAGTAACCAAATAAACCAAAGCTATATTCGGTCAATGCCCCCAATATAACCTCTTGCTTTCAAGGGGGATGTGCGGCCATCTTGTACTTTTGAGGATAAGAAAGTAAACACTTCTTGAACAGACTTGTGAATATGTATTAAATACATGATAACTGTCTTGAAATATAAGTGATATTTGGGTTCGGGTGAAAAACATGAAGAGGGCTTGGTAAGCCTTGCCCTCTGTCATGTTTTCTTTCCCTCGCCCAAATACCGGTATAGCTTATATTTCAAGACAGTAACCATGTATTTTATATATATTCATTAGAGCAAGTAATAATCAAAACAAACAGTAGATTTCATTTTACTTTAATTTCTTTTATCAGGGTGGCTTTTATCCCTTGATATCATTAAATGACCGACTGAATTATTAAAAAAAAAAAGATGCTAACCATGTCTATAAGATGTAAAAATCAAAACAACGTCATTTACCGTACTTGTACACAATGATACATGTACCATATCTGAACAAGGTCATGGGCTTCCGTTTTCCTATCCAACAACAGTATCAAGTAATAAATAGCAGGTCAAACTTAACAAGCGTACCTGATCCTCCACTTCTCCTTCTACAGTACCAGACACAACAAATGCCGATGACCACTAAGGTAGCCACAGCGACCCCTGCCCCCGCAATCATTGGTAGGAAGTTGGGCCCAAGCTTCATGCCACCATTATGAACAACGCTGTATTCAAAGAAACCATAAACAAATTATTTTTTAAAAATTCAAATGGTATTGCTATGTCCTGTTTTGTGGCTTAAGGTTACTGCACAGTTACTACATGTACCTACATGCAGTCATTTGGTAAGTATACCGTAAATTCCTTATATTACGTGAGTACTTTATTCCGCGATACCACTGTTTTGTATCCAATCGTAAGAATACAAAATCGCAGGCACAAATTATTTGTTATAATTTCCTAAAGTACAAAACTGTCTTAAAAATAAAAGCGAGATTTCAAAATCCGCGAGGGCTGCTTTTTGCAATTTTACACAGATATTAATTTCTCGCATTTAATTAGGAATCTACAGTAAGTCAAATTGGACCAAAGTGGTCCAGACTAGGACTTACAAGTCTTAAACAGGAGTCTGTTGTGACCTTGCATTGAGTTTTGACATGGTCACTGCACACTTATCACAAAGGAACTATTGGGTGATATTTGAGCCAGTTCAGGCCAAAGGGATATTATAATTAAATGGCCTGAATAAGGATTTCACAAAGAAGATTGCTATGACCTTGGCCTTTGATCTGTATGCAAGGTTCAAGGTCACTGAACACCTTTTACCAAAATCACATTTTGAATGAATGAAAAAAGTGTCTTATGGTATAAATTTTATTTCTGGATAACATAAAAAATCAACAATCCTCTGGTGTAAATTAAAACACTGTAAATATACATTCGATACTAATATACCTGTATTTGAATTTGAATTTTTACTGCTACTGAATGTTTTCTTTATTTGAAGTATACATTTTGTTGGTATTTATTACCACTCTTGATTTTATTGTACATGTATCACTGGAAAAAATTATGAGAAAAAAAACTTACTCTGGTGGTTGTCTTGTGAAGTTCAGACAGCCTGGATCTAAAGGTGGGAAAAGATAAACATTTTATGATTGAATATAATCAAACAGTTCAAACTTCATCAGAAATTCACATCAATGAAATTCTGCGTGTCTTAATCATGCCCCATGTTTTAATGGGACATGTATGCAGCAGTCAGTATTGTGGCTTTGACTATATATCTTACAAAAAGCCTAGTAGCCTGAGGCCTCACACAAATGTTTTATGTAGGATGACTTTACATCATTCACACGTTCGCCTGGTGATTTCTCTCACTGACAACAGTTCGTAACTTTTCAGGTAACCATTGATCCAAGCATGGAAGAGTTTAAAATGAACATGATGCACAGTGAGAAAGAGTTCTTTTCAGGGAGATAGAGAAATGTGGTTCCTTGGCATCTTGTTTAATCTTGATATATTTCATAAAAAATAAGTACCAAAAAATTGTTTGTAGCTCTAGATTCAAGTCATGCCCTATAATTTCAAACCATCAAGAGATTTTATCTATAATGACTTACAGGATGGCTGCAAAAGAAAAACAAATTTCATAGAAACATGGTAGAATTTTATTTGAATTGAAGTTGGATGCGGGAGATGAAGTAGGTAGAAATAGACATGTGAATAAAAGGGTAGCGTTAAAATTAAGGGTATGAAATTGCATGTACCTAGGCCACATCCCTCATCTGAGTAAAAATAGCCAAAACTGTAGCTGCAGGTTTGTAGCTCCCAGTCTGAATATGACTGAATGAAGTCGTCTTTTTACTTGCCTCAGACTTTCTCTAAAACACACTGACTTTGGAAAATGAAGTATGTTAAATTCAAAAACACAACATTACCTTACTTTATGGGGCTGGTGATGGTGTTTAAAAGAATATTAGAAGCAAGTAAAGTGACAATATGTCATGTGTGGTAAATTGTCTGAAGAATTTAATGGTAATAATTATTTCAACTGAATTTGTGCATGTTGTGTGTAAATAAGGTTAATCATTCCAATACTAGTTCAATTTTTAGTGTGCTGTATATTGCAACCTTTTTAATACATAGGGAACTTTAGCTCTAAGGTCATCCATCTAAATTTTGTTTAGATAAGGAGCTACAGACCTGCAGCTACCATAATTGAACAAAAAGCTTTAGGTTGTCTTATGAGTATCAAATACACCAGTAAAATAAATAGACAACTTAGTAGAGTATACCTTGTTTATAAAGAATTTCCAATTTTTTCTCCACATATTCTTAAGTTAAACATTTAGCTACTTTTGTTGTTTCAGTTTCATATCAGTTTTTGAGAATAAGAAATAAAAACATCTACCCCCTTCTAGAGAGCCTGGTTTAAACAAAATTGAATATCAAAAAGTCGACTAACCCCCCCCCCCCCCCCCTCCTCCACCCCAACCCCCACCGTGGCCCCACCTTACCCTCAGGGATAGGGAACTAAACAAACATGAATCTACACTACCTGAGGATGCTTCCATACAAGTTTTAGATTTTCTGGCCAAATAGTTATTGAGAAGATTTTAAAGCATATTTCTCTATATACTTCTACATGAATGTAAAAATTTGACCAACCCCCCCCACCATCATTGTGGCCCAAGCATACCCCAGGGGATAAGGATCTGAATAAACTTGTTTCTACACTACCTGAGGATGCTTCTACACAAGTTTCAGCTTTTCTGGCCAAGAGATTTTTGAAAAATACCAACAAATTTTATCTCCACTTTAAAGAGGGTATGGCCCTTCATGCATTCATTTGAACAAACGTAAATCCCCTTCACCAAATAATGCTTTGTGCCAAGTTTGGTTAAAATTGGTCTGATGGATTTGGTGAAGAAAATTGAATAATGTGAAAAGTTTACCACAACAAGACAACGATGATAGACAACAGATAAACTTTGATCAGGAAAGCTTACTTGATCCTTTGGCTAAGGTAAGCTAAAAACATAACAAAACAACAAAAAATCATGCTTTCCTTACATTTGAACACGTCTCTAGATTGGAATTGTTGAGATGAACATATTCCTCTCTGCGGATCACAAGGTACTGCATCAAACCCTTTAGCGTTTAGGTTAAATACTGGACAGTAGTCTGGAATTAAACATAACACACATGAAGATTAATACATTGTCTATGAGAGCTGAGGCAAAAGCTTGCCTTTGTTGATATTTTTCAGCAAGAATTGACATTGTACATTGTAAAGTTCTACTTTATGATGATATTGCCTTATCTATAGAATTAAATAACAGGATTTTTTTTTTTAAATGTTCAGATGTTTATTCATGAAACTAGAAGTTTTATCTGTTGATACCAGGGGTATTATACTTTATTATCAACACGTAAGGCCAGTGAAAAAAGATACGAGTGTGCGAACAATTAAAAAACATTTCTATTTCTAAATGACTTGTAGCCAAAATTTTTAGGCCGTACATTAATAAATTTGTGCAGACGATTATATTTCTTCTACTTGTTTCTGATAAATTAATTTAATAAGACTATTTAAAATGCGAAAAATAAAAGCGGAAATAGAAAATAAAACAGTGCAGAATTTCCTGAAATTGTAAATTTAAATTATTATTAATTACCGGTATATCATTTGTGTAGTTTTATTAAAAAACGAGAGTGCGGGGTCCGACAAACAAGAAATTATATTGGTGTGGCCTAACTGAAGAAAACATGACTGTTCATGTTCTCTGTATACATGTATTAATTTTTTCAAGACAGTTGTGTATTATTACATTTAAAGAACTATAGTTTGTCCCAAGTTATTGCTTCAATCACTTTTTGATGATTTTGATAAAAATACACATACCTTTGAAAGAATTTAACAGTTGAAATCGATAAAAGGGAATATATCAAAGACATCCTCATTAAACAGTTATCATTTTTCACTCATAAAAGTTCACAGGAACCAAAACAATGGCCTATGTGCGGTTTTATGCATTTTTTGCCCCCCAAAATCAAAGTTTTAGAAAGAGCTTAAAAAATAAGTGAAAAGATAGTTAAAATCATATTGGAAATAAAGGTGTTAAAGGTTATCACAGCAGTGACCTCATAATGTAGAAATGACGTCATGATGATTGCATTATTTTGATAAATTGACGTTTTGTAGCAAAATATGGGTGTTTTCCAATGGTTTTTCGACTGGGAAACATCAAGCTCAGGCTTGCTCAAGTACCATTTTTTAGTATAATATATATAACTATTTGAAGAAAAACATATGTTAAAATCGCACTTGAGCAGACCTGCGCTCTATACTTCCCAATGCAAAATATAGAGCAAAAATGAGAATATTTTCATTTGTTTGCAAATTTGCGGAATTAGGTTACTGTTAGATAATCTGGACATTTTTCTTATTAGTGGATGAACGTAGTTTGAGCACAAAGGCATATATGATTATCGAAATATCAAGCAAAAAGTGGTGGAATCAAAAACTCAGGACAGAGTATAGATATGATATGATTAAAATTTGGTCCTCATAACTCGCAATTTTCAAGTACATAAATTTGTTCCTCATAACTCGCAATTTTCAAGTACATAAATTGTCGATTCTACATAAAAGAGCTCTCGATCTGTTTAGTAGGGCTGCTTGGAGTGCTTGCTCTTAAAACAAACCCTTGAGCATGTTGAAGAAGGAATCTCTATCGAGGAGGTATGTCCAATGCACAATGTTTTATCAATATTGACGACATTGCAATGTTGGCCAATATCGAGTAGACATTGTGTTAATATCATATTAGTATAATTATTAAATTTGCATTTGCAGCGTACCATTCATATTCTGTGTACACTTTCGATATCGCAATGTTAACCAACATCGAGTCGACATTGTGTCCACATCGAGTGTCTTGTTTCCTGTTTACATCATCGACATCGCAATGTTGATCGATATCGGGTCGACATCGTGTTTACATCGTACCTCTTATATCCTGTTTACATAGTCGATATCGCAATGTTGATCGACATCGAGTCGATACCGTGTATACATCGTGTGCCTCCTTTTCTGTTTACACCGTCGACATTGCAGTGTTGATCAACAACGTGTAGACTTCGTGTCTACATCGTACCTCTTATAACCTGTTTACACCGTCGACATCGCAATGTTGCTCGACATCGTGTAGATATCGTGTCTACATCGTACCTCTTATATCCTGTTTACATCGTCGACATTGTCAGTATCGCAATGATGACCAACATGGTGATATTTTATATGTCTTACATTGTATATTTCTACTCGCGATGTAGACAATGTAAATTCGATATTGGTTCAACATCGTCGAAATTTCGATGTCGACAATGTCGACGATGTTAACAGCAAAGAAATATCGGCAATGTTGACGATGAAAACTCGATATAGGTTCAACATCGTCAACGTTGCGATGTCGACAATGTCGACGATGTAAACGGCAAAGAAATATTGGCAATGTTGACAATGTAAAATCGGTATCGTAACAATATTGTATGCATCGCAATGTCGACGATATCGAAAATGAAATATGTATTGGACATGAATGCTACCAAGACCTGGCCGCGGCCTGGGACTGAATATAGATCAAGATGATCATGATGGTAGGTAGCTGCAGGACTGTAGCTCCCGGTCTGAAAAAATTCGGATGGACGACCTGGGAGCTACAGTGCCTCCCATAGTAAAACACTGCAATTTACGGCGCACAAAAAATTGCACTAGTTTTGGACTTATTAACCTTATTTTCACACAAACTCTGTAAAAATAATTAGAACCATTAAATTCTTCAGCAAATTTACTACTGATATCGTTACTTTACTTGCCTCAGACTTTCTCTTAAACATGATAACCGACCTCAGAAAATGAAGTATCTTAATTTACGTCGTGATCGAGAGTCGCCATTTTTAAATGTAAACAAACTTGCACCACTTAATTTACAGGGCTGGGGATGTTGTTTAAAAGAATATCAGAGGCAAGTGATGTGACAAAATCTTTAGTAAAATGTCCGAGGAATTTTTTTGGATTAAGTTTTTGTACACAATGTGATCGTAAATGAGATCAATCATTCCAAACCTAGCGCATTTTTTTATGCGCAGTAAATTGCAGTTTTTTACTATGGGAGGCACTGTAGCTCCCAGGTTGTCCATCCGAATTTTTTCAGACCGGGAGCTACAGTCCTGCAGCTAGATGATAGGAATTTAAGGTATTTTTTTGTATGGAACTGAGCAGTTAATAGGCAAACCATTGCACATTTTCAGTTTCACTTTTATCAACTCAATTACTCCTCTTAACAGGTTGGGACCACTCTCCCAAATGGGATATAATAGCCCGTTTGGGATATAATAGCCCAAATGGGATATAAATTTTAAGTGCAAAAAATTAAAAAAATTGATTTTGAAATTTTTGATATAAATCCGCATTAGAATAGATGAAATACAACAACTTTTGGTAAACAACTTTTTCTGTAGCTGTACTATTACTGAGATTTATCCCTCAGTTTATCCAAAACTTCTTGGGGATCAATCTTACAAACTATAGAAATATAGAAAAACTTCTTAACCAAAAGTTGTTGCATTTTATTCACATTAATGCGGAATTATTTCAAAAATTTTAAAATAAAAAAAAATATTTTTTTGCACTTAAAATTTATATCCCATTTGGGCTATTATATCCCAAACGGGCTATTATATCCCATTTGGGAGAGTGGTCCCAACCTGCTTAATCTAACGTTACAACTCAATTGTAATGATGAGTCACTGAGTTGATAAATATTGTCAGTTGCAACAAGATAAAGCGAGAGTATCTATTTCTAAAACAAATTTAAGAAAAAAATCCCTAAATAGTACCAGAGACATAAATAACATGTTATTTATGTCTCTAATAGTACCTACTCGGTTGAACCCATCCGGAACCCATGCACACTTCCCCTGGAACTTCCAAGTTGTTTGTAAGACAGTGATATTCCTTTGGAGGATTGCCACTTGTATCTGTACAATTGAACAGCGCTTTCCTTTTCATCCATTCTGTCTCATTTAGTGGACACGTCTCGCCAATCTCTACTGGCACAAACATTTTGGTCAAAAAAATATTTGTTCCGGATTCCCAACTTTCGGTTTCGTATAGGCTCGTTCCAATCCAATCGTAACTACTCGGCCATTTCCGCTGGCGATAGAGTCAAGCTATGCGGTGCGAGACGTTTTTGGGGCCTGGGCGTTTTGAGACACATGATTTTTTGATACTATGGTGACAGCTTAATCCGTTCCACACACTTGATTAATTATGTTTTCTATACCTACAAGTACATTGATTATTGGGAAATAATAATAAGGTTTTAATTTGTCTATACATTTGCTCAATACTCCGTAACTTTTTCACCAAGTGTCTGATTACTATTCCGCGGGACACAACCGAAGCCGGATAATTTCGTTTGTCGCATGGGGATTCGGAGATGGGGGCTGGAGGGGGCCAATATTCATTTAACTATATTCTCTTGGAGAAAAAGTACCCTTGGATTTGGGTCCGTTTTTTCCTTGGTAAGCCCCCCCCCCCCCCCCCCCCCCCGGTCCCACGACCCTCCTTCTAGATCAGACGCGGCATGAGCAGTGGATAATTACCATTTTTATTGGTTTACCCAGATATATCTAGCTCTGCCATCTTACTTATTTGCATTGTATATTTTTCCCTGACACGAGGCTGCAGTCGTAAATAACGTAGGCCTATTATAAAATGCTATACTAGTTATAAATAAGTGAAACACGATCAAAACGAGTAACTGGGTAAATTTACTTCACATTTTTGGGGTTTAACAGTCATACAACACTTGATACACACACATCTACAAAGTCATACCGTATATGAGTGCCCGCAATGCCAATGCCAACACAAGCCACTTATCATCGCGAGAATGATTTACTTGAAATGTGTGGACACTCGGGATAACTATTAGCTATTTGGAAAATATTTTAGCTATGAAGAAGTAAACGTTTAGTCGATTAGAAACAACGATTAGCACGACGAAATAACATTTACATTGTACTATATGAAATGCCGATTGAATGAAAGAAAAAGTGAGCAAGCCCATACTTCACGCTCCACCATTACTTGTACTTATACTATGCTACACATAATGCTTGTATTTGAAAACGTTATCAAAATTCTAAATTCAAAAGGGCCAACATTCCGAAAAAAAAATAATAACGAAATTTCCTGGTATTTGCACATCTACACTGTGTGTCCTAAATACCTACA
This sequence comes from Magallana gigas, assembly GCF_963853765.1. Taxonomy (NCBI): domain Eukaryota; kingdom Metazoa; phylum Mollusca; class Bivalvia; order Ostreida; family Ostreidae; genus Magallana; species Magallana gigas. Next base: position 33,043,223 of record NC_088857.1, on the reverse strand, counting down.
AAGTTTCATTGTAAATTTCGTGCAGCGGTCAGATAAGTTTGCTCTTACAAACTGTTCCATTACAATATTCAACATTGGGCCTGCATTCTGAAGTCGAAAGGGCAAAAAATAATACCGGTATATGCTCATCTACACATTGTGTCCTAAATCCCTGTAAAGTTTTAAGCAATTCCATGCAGCGGCTAAGAGGAGTTGCGCTTACTACTGAAATTCCAAGAAAAATTACACATTGTATCCTAAATTCATACAAAAGTTCACTAAATGCCATGCAGCAGTGCAAGAAGATATGCGCTTATAAAAACCAGGACTGGCGTACTACAATATAAAAGGTCACCCGTACGGGGGGCATAAAATTTTTCTTATTTCAATAATGGTCCACCATCGATACTACGGATAAAAAGAAGCCAAGATGGTCGTTTGATGGTGGTATAAAACCTTTACAGATTATGCTAGATTGATCAAAAGTACACGTAATTCAATTTCGTCATTTAAATATCCAAGTTATTTAGAAAAGAAATTTGTTTTCTTTACATAAACAGCTTTCAAAGGTTCTCAAATTCAAGAAAAGAATACTTCGGATTATTGAAAACCGAGATAAGTGGGCTGCATATCCTATAACTCTAGTATCAATCGTTTTGCCATTTGCGGGGAGAGGGTTGATAAACAAAACAGGAAATTATTTTCCTTTATTTTAAACATATATTTGGGGAGAATTAAATATACAGAATGGTCCTGTGTCCAGAACTTGCATCAAATATCCTTCTCGTCATCTACCTTGCCTCTTGTGATGGCACCAAAGCAATCTTGAAACTATTTCGTTAACCTTAAACATAACACACATTGAAAATTTGCATTTTATTTCGATTTGAGAAGGTTGGTGGGCACAAATGTACAACCATCATTAAAAGTAATACTTTTCATATCTCATTAATAACTTTACAATGCACAACATGTTGGTAAACAAAACAAGACACATATATACCTACATAATGAAGTAAAAACAATCTTTGACTAACTGAAATAATCATGTTCTTTTATATTCAACCGTTTTTTTTTCTTCAAATATACATGTCATTTGATTACGTATGTTTTAATTCTAAGTGAGAACATTTCAAAAGTAATAGTATTTTTTAATGTAACTAAAATCAAATGAAATTCAACATCGCAATCCCTGTCTTCCCCCTCCCATAAAAAAACCCTAGTAGAAACATTACCGATCGTTAAACTAATAAAATACTCAAATACCATCACTTTAACTTGTCTCAAGACAATCTTTCTGCTCAAATGTCAACAAAAATAAAAAAATCATGAAAAAATGTTGTATAAAACAGTTTGGCTACAGCTCTGAAACATACCATCAATGGTTAAATCTGCATGAAATGCATAACTGAAAATCACAATGTCAGACATTTAAAGAGTTTTGATTCAATCATCAACAGGGCTCCGTGACGGAGATTTATCATCATTTAGCTGCCCGTTTCTTGGGGGAGATCGACTCCTTGATTTACTTTGTGGTGACCTTGACCTACTTCTGGACTTGCTTGGTGACCTTGATCGCGACCTCTTGCTGGACCTACGCGGACTGATGGAACTGGATCTCCTTCTTCTCCTGCTACTATGGGAGCGGCTACGACTTCGCCTTCTTCTATCACGTGAGCGTGATCTAGATCTAGCATTAACATACAAAAGAAGAGAAAAAAAGTTACAAATAATATAGAGGTCAACAGTTTATTTTAAAGACATACTTTTTGTTTACCTTGACTGTTAAAAAGTCGGTTTTGATATATGATCAATTTTTTTGGAAAGTAAGTCTTAGGTAATAGCATTCAGCTTGGAGTAAGAGGTAATGTACACTGACCTTCGTCGTGAGGGAGAGGGCGATCTGTAGCGGCCACCACGAGGACCACCACTGCTGCGCCTGTCATACCTGTCAGGGTAATCCCTGGAGCCCCGCCCAGATCTGTAGTCATCATAGCCAGAACCCTGCACAACACACCATCATGAATTGAACGTAAACAAAAATCCACTGATTAAACTCTATTTGAATACAAACAATGCATATACCAAGTCTATATACATGTATATCTATATATGATCAAAGAGAATTAACTACTGACCCCTCTTGAAGCAAGTGAGCGCCTGGGTGCCCCTTTTGCCCTCTCCACTATGATACTAGAGCCACATATTTCTCTGCCATTCTCATAGCGGACTGCATCCTAATAAAGAAAAGAGAAGAAATTAATACTTTATGTAAAATCAAAGTACAACTAGGGAGCAATCATTAGTAAAAGATAATTTTTCTATGTGATTTGAAATTGTTATAACGCATAAATACTAAAACACAGATAAGGACAAAAACAAATGTACTAAAGAAAAACGAACAAATAAAATAAAAATAAATATGAAAAGTCAAATATGTACCCACTTGCAGTTCATGATACTAAAGTACACATATATAAAGACCATAACATTACAAAAACAAATAAAGCAGATGAATCTCATTAACTTTGAACTGTATACCCTTTAATACCATTGAAATCTGTAGTCAGTTGTGGTAAAGTTTGGTTACAATGGCAAAGGTTATATTGGCAACATGGATTGGATTGGCTAACAATGGCGGCCGTGTGTCAAAATATGGACCCTGGAGGGTAGCAGTCATGGTCGACAGCAAGAGAAAGTCGAAGCACATGACAGCAGCTATTTGTGTTTCAGAATATTCAGAATTTGGCTTTTGTTTTTACAGAGATTTGATGATTGGACTCATGGATGGAAGGGAATGGATTCGTGGCCACCTGGGTTTGGATTGGGGTCACGAAGATGGTGGAATGGTTTGGATTGGGCATGGCGGCTTTTGCTGCAAGATGTACATAGGATCATATTTCAACACCATATGCAGTGCTCCCAATGTATACGCATTAACAACACTTAACTGCCATTTCATTTGTAATCTAATTTTGTATGTCTGTGCTTGATATAAACAATTCCTCTATTGGTAACTCTCTGCATATCATGGACTTCTTATGTTAAACAATCAACAATTTTGATTGCCTAAACATTTTAACAAATTTTAATTGTGGTTTCAAGACTGAGGGGTAAACACTTTTAAATTCCCAAAGGCTAATTGTTTCATTTCACTTAAATAAGGACAAATGCACACTACAAAATAACAATATTACTCTTGTTCAATTACAGTTACTTATATCTTTCCAGTGTCTTGATCTTAACTGAGAAAAAAAACTTTTTACATAACCAAGAAAATTTAAAGTAACATTTTAATGTGAAAAAGTAATTTCATATCTCTAACCTTAACCAGTAAAATAAGAAACATATCATATTTCATATCAGTTAAGTAATAAATTGGAACCGTTTAAGGGGTTGGAAATGTATCTGAGAAGATATTTTATCCTATTCTTCCTTACCTCAGCATCTCTGTGATCTTCATAGTCAATAAATGCATAAGCTACAACAAGAAAAAAATTTGAATTAAAAGAAAATCACACATTGTGTTTCAGTAAAAAATACTGCATATTTGTCACCATTTACATAATATATCTTTTAAAGTATTTATCATTAATAATTCAATATGATTTAAAAACATGTTGTAAATCCTGTTTACAATGGTACTTACCCATCTCAGCACCTACAAAAAAAATTGAGATTAAATAAGTTGGAAATTTAATTCTTCATTAGTGATGTGGTATTTAATACAGAATTTTTTTTTGTGGTGTATATACATTTCAACAATACTATCTTTGGTGATTGATGTGTGATATGAAGGCAGCGACAATAACCCACATGAATCATGAATAAAAAAGAGAATATAAATATTGTTTATATTTACATCTTCATTTTAATTAATGAATTGCTTGTAAAAAGTAAATAAAAGTAACTAAATTATTGTTAATGTAAATTGTGTGCTAGACAAAATAAATAGCCAAATCGTCTTATATGATAATTTGAGTTTAACATAATAATGAATGTTTTTCTTAGGTCCTGAAGGTTTCGACCAATAAATAAACTGGTCAGAACTGGATCATGTAGATTTCAGTCCTGTCTGTTTCTAGTGAACTGTGAATTACAAACAATTTCCATAGCAAATTGAGGGAATCATACTTAGTAGATGTAGAATTATACAGGTTTGGACCATTCGCTCAAATAGGATATAATAGCCTGTTTGGGATATAATATCCCAAATGGGATACAAGTTTTTAAGTGCAAAAAATAGAAATTTTTATTTTTCTCAAAATATGGTAAATCCGCATTAGAATAGATAAATTTTAACATTTTCTGTAACTTACTAACTAAACTATTACAGAAATTATTCCCTCAGTATATCCAAAACTTCTTGGGAACCAATCTTATAAACTAAAGATTTAAAGGAGAACTTGTATTCCAAAAGTTGTTGCATTTGATATAAATCAAATGCAAATTTACATAAAAAATTACCAAACTAAAAATTTTCAGTTTTTGCATTTTTATATCTCATTTGGGATATTATATCTCAAACCAGGCTGTTATAGCCTATCAGGGTGATTGGTTCCAACCTGTTAAATACATGTAATACTAAAACAAATTAATTTATTATGCCGTTATTTACAGCGTGATAGAGCTTATAACACGTCACTATAATTTGTGCTCATCAGATTTCTTCATAATATTCACAGCCTTTATTTGACTTAAAACTCGGTAGACCTAGTTCACAACAACGTGTATATTAGTACAATGTACCAGTCGGTGTTATTACACGTACAAGAGTTACTGTTCTTGAATTTCTCATATGTGCCACACGTTTACCGAAAATAATATGGATAATATATTGTCTAAAATTCAGTATACATATTCAACAAAAATTATGAAAGACCCCAAAAAGCATTTGAAATAACAAGGTAAACACGTTCGATTAAAACAACCACGCAGACCTCTCTGGGCGCCATATTTACACCGTGACCCAATTTTTGAGACAGTAAACTGTAATTGTAAATTGTGGAAACAAAGAACACATCTTTTATTTACCATATTTAATTTCACATCTTGTCATTCGTCCATACGGTTCAAATATATCTTCTAGATCCCGAACTCTAGTTGACTTGCTGAGTCTGCCTACAAAAAGAGAACCCTCGTTTGCCCTCCTCGACATGATTGAACTTCCCTAAGTGTCCGGAAATGAAAGAGTAAGACCAAAGCCAAGAACGTTGGAATGAACCATTCCGAACAGACATATAGTTCTAGAGAACCTTTATACCCAAACTATTGACCAAACAACACCCCCATCCGCCAAAAAAAAAAAAAAGAAACAAATTATATCAAACAAAATTGTATTTATCTATTAAGCCCGGAAAAAATTCAAATTTTTGTCAGTCAAGAGATAATGATATACAAAAGTTCGAAGAAAAATAAACTTGGACAGTGGAGAAAGAGGTTGCCCTCAGACTGTTACTTTATATTGAACGTTCCAATTATTTTTTCAGAGTACTATATATACAGTGGCGGATCTAATGGATGGAGGAGTACTTAGGTTATTTGGGTATTTCCATTTGAAATCACCCCCAAAAAAATGAGAGAGAGAGAGAGAGAGAGAGTATTCTTGCTGTAGATCATGTTATCGTTCAATATTTCTCATATCTGCAATGATAACATGATTAATGTTTAATGGGCCTATTGGATGCTCAACATATTAATTTCCGAATCGGTGTTTATTCAGTTCATTGTATGCACGAAGGAAACCGTGTAAATTATACATGTAGTGTAGAATCTCTCCAATAGTGAATGAATTAATATGGCTTTGAATTTAATTTAGAACTATTAAATTATGGCTAGTACTACTTTAGTAATTATTAAAAAAAAGTTTATTTTACTTTTCGCCACCTCCTCAATCATCTCTTTCTTCCTCTCTCCAAATTTTTAAAAAGATAATTAAAAATCACTGCAATTTTTATGACACAGATCTAGATCTTACATAGACAGTATTAGAATGAATGTAAAGACCAAACAATTAATAAGTAAATAATTATAGATGATAAAAAATAGATAAAAACATAGATAAAAAAAAATAAATAAAAAGTAAATGAGTAAATGAATAAATATTTTCAAAATTGTACATACATGTACTTGTACACACCGTTAGATATAAACGAAAACTTATTTTAAATATTTTTTTATCTGCTGTATGTGTAAATCACAAAAGTTTTCATGAACAGATATTTATTTATTACAAATTACGATCATGGTCATGCCACACATGCATGCCTTATCTAATGGATCGATTAGTTAGACATTATAAATTAAGGTTGTGATTGTATTTTATTTCTAAAATAAAAAAATGCTAGCATAGGAGCACACATACAGTAACGTGATAATGTAATTTTTCTTATGTACAAATCATAATCATCATTTTAACAAAACTGCCTTAACATTTCATAAATTATACTTGCTACTCTTCGGCAAAATTAAGAAAATTTGAGGACTTAAGAAACTTTGGGAACCTTTTCTTTACTTAAGATTTAGCTGAATGAGTCCGAATGTTTGCTTTTTCTATACTTTGGATAGCATCTAAAATGAATGCTAATTTTTGTACGATTAATCTTCAAGTTGACTTTTAAGACTATAAAATCTTTTCATCGACCCCCTCTTTCTCTCATTTCAATATAATTGCAAATGAAACCGATATGATTACTATAATTCATATGTTAGACTAATTAAGGGCAGCACTGTCTTCTTGCAGATCGTAAAGAGATGGATTAGAGCTTTACTAGATTTTGGAGACGAGCCAATCACTAGTGTAACAGGTTTATCCGTTGATGTAAAGAAGAAATCAACACTCCTGTTAGGGTTCGAATAACGGGCTTTTATTAACACCAGTTATATAAATAGATTTGATTTGACCCTGTAAAAACAATATAACAAGTATGAATATACGGCATAAAACACATGAACTTCAAGTAATTACTTATTGATGTACAATCAATATATTGAAGTAATTTAACTTTATAAAGGGAGATAAGTCATATAAGTAAACTACAATTTACATAGTATCTCCTTTACATCAATTTACATGCATTTACATTTCCGTTATAAAACCATTGCTATAATTATGTAATGCATATAATACATTAATCTGATATTCTAAGCATATGAACATACACATACCATTCTATGGGAAAAGGCCCCATGTACAAGTTGAACCAAGTTCAATACGACTCAATGGTTGCAAGGTATATGTGCATTCTGTAATTAATTATACAACTATTACACTATCATAAAAGTAGTTTTAATTAAAACACATCTAGGGAGACTTCAGTTGTTATAACTATTTTAACTTTAACTTATTATTTCAAAAGTCTCTCTCTCACTATTCATTCAATCAGAGAAAGTGCAAAAGAATTATAAACATGATTAAATACTGATCTGACATTTAGTAGAAATATTATAAATGATATTAATATTAGTAATATTAGATTAACTTACCAAGAAGAGATGTAATTTGTCAAAAACGTCTGTACACCTTTATTACAGTCCGCTCTCTTCAAACTCTTGACAAAGATTAAACTAAAACCCAAAGAACTTTTGGAGGGAAATCGACCAACCAATAGACAAACAAGAAACAAACAAAAACACCAATGAGATTAAAAGACACAACTTAACTTTGACCAAAATATAATTACTGCCCTAAAGGCAACTCTGGACCTTTCTACAAATTAAGTTGTCATGAATGAATGCACACTAATGTATTTTAAGATCAATAGAATAATTATAGAATCCAATATATATGCATTCAAAAAAATCATGAAAATATCAAAATGAAATGATGCATATGTAATATACATGTACTTGTAATTAAATCATAAAATATGAGACTGCTACACTAGCATGATATTTTTTAACACAACGTAGTAGTTTATAAGAATTATTTTTTATAAAATAAAACTATAATTGTTATTAAGAAGCTTCAGAAGGTTTCGCCCCCTGGATCTTCTGGCTTAGGGTCTATAAGCAACCGCCCACAATCCTATGAAAATAATTCTGCAAGCCTTTAGCTGACACTTATATATTTTTTTCAATACGCGTTTAAGTTACAACAAAGCCTACATGTACAATGTACTTCCAACATCGCAAATCACGCATAATACGTACAATTCTCTCTCACTTACGGGGACTCAAGACTGTGACTTGATGTACTTCTTGCTAGCATGCCACCATTTTTAAATTTCCCCTCAACTTCAACCCCTTTTGCTTCTGGATTCGCGCCAATAGTTGTCAATACATATTCCTTAATATGAAAGGAAATAGAACAACGCTATCCCGCGGTTTCCACAAAGCAACAATTTTAAACATATCATAGTAATTCGTCCAGTAATTTAAAACCTTTTTAACTTTTATCCACTCTGTACGGAAGACGACATATTGCATCAAAGCAACACAAAACACAGGATTTCTAATAAAAGTGGAATAACACACCTGGAAAAAGTCTCTCAAATTTACAGTACATTATTTAATTATGAAAAATATACATGTAATGATAAATAAACTGTACATACATGTAATTTACATGTACATTTATGTCAAATAATTGTCTATTTCAATCGAATTGACCTATGATGCCGGTATTGATTTCTGACTAAACAAATAGCGATTTCCGTTCCACTTCTTGATTATAGGCCATACACAGTAAACTCTTGGGTTCTAGCTCTCAATAAGGTATAGTGATTGAAAAAAGTTTAACAGTCGTTGTCCGAGCAGTATGAGTAATGGATGCCTTTTTTACTTTAATTTTTTATCTTCAAATCTTAATATTTTCAGTTTACTTTCTATAATACGATACATGTACTTTAATATTATGCGTTTATTTACAACAAAACTTATTAAATTGTATAAGATGTTTAGGGACAGGCTGGCCTTGAAGGATATCTAGACCAAAAACATGCAGAAATTTACAATTTAAGTAAGAGAATGCTGTTTTGGCCAACTTTGAAGATTAATAATAAAATTGCAAGAGCAATATGACAGGTTCAAAATGCAAATTCGAAAAATTTAGAAATATGTACGATAGAAAATAACAAAAAAACTTTGATTATCAAAAGTGATTTTTCCCGGGAAATCCATCTCTCCTATAGGACAACTCAATTGTTGTTGTTCGCAACAGATCTTTTACAGTTTGGGATAAAAAAGGAATTTCTAAGCTTCGGGATACGACCTCGAGATGTACAGGTCATAGGACCGACACTTTCTCCACTCGGCTATGGAGTAAGTTACATGATACCGCCGATGAAAACCTTTTTAATAAAACGAAATGTCGTTTCGATCAAAGGTAAGCCATTTTGTGATGATGTGTCATTCTACCTTAAGCATTCCTTACACTATTGATACGTGTGTTCAAATTTTTCTGACACTACATTTACTTTGACAAAATGCTGTTGAATTTCATAGTTAACTTTTCTTTTTCTTCCAAGGTTGAGGGCATAGATCAGATGCCGAATTTGGGAGATTGAGCTCACCAGTACATGATATGAAGAGGTTTATAAAGACTAATCAACTGATATTCAAAATGAAATTTGGACGATGTACTTATATTTTTCTACGTAAAGAATACGAAAATTTCCTAATCAACTTTTAGTTGTATTTCTATTGAGTTAATTATTTTGTTTAAGGGTGAAATTCGGAGTGGGCTCTTTGCTGGCATCAAAGATAACTAGGCTGAGGTACTAAGATAAACGCAAACATTAACAATGATCACGATTTGTTGATATCTAAATAATACACACTTAATAAATTAAGTGTTGAACAAATTAAATATATCTACATATCCATGTCCTGATCAATGCGTTCCTTTAAGAAACATTTTTAATATATTAATTCTATCAAACTGATACAGAAAAAACGGCCCACAGAAATTTTGGGAAAAGTCCATGTGGAATTGATGGTAGATATCTCATGATAATATAAGATAATCAAAGTACTGAAGTACTGACGGAAGTTGATTTTATCGATTATTATTTTTCTTAAAATCAACGATATATTTTGCTTGGCCAGTAGTTTATAATCTGTATTTGAATTACGCACATTTTTATAGTATGAATTCTCGGACTTTTTCGACAGGAATTTCGAGAAAACCTTTTAATTGAATCATGTTGTGTAATATTTCAAAATAGAATTGATTTCATCAAACTATGTATCGGTATACTTGGAATATTTCAAAAATTGTATGAATCCAATTAACCAATAATGCACTCTAGTCTCGTTCAACCAGATGCTCGGCTGTCTCCGTTAATCTCCGACAAGTAAGAGATACCAGGTCACGTGATAACTTGATGATGCGACCTCTAACTGAATAGACTCTCTGCTTGTCGGACATGTACGGAGACAGCCGTTGTTGAACGAGACTATATTGAACTCTGGCGTAGGAATACATACGATTGCAAAAAACTTCTAAATTGTTCGTACTATTCAAACTCCGACTAATTTCAAGATATTTATAAATAAGTTTCCTTTAAAAAAATGCTTCAGCGTACATTACATCGAATTTATCGATTATTTTCAAGAACTAACTCTTGTCAGCGGTGATGATTTGTGCTTAAGCCCAAACACTGTTTCAGTTTCGGTTTGCCAGAGTATTTGCATAGGAGAGTTGATTAAAATCAACTCCCAAAAAGTAAATATCATGCAGACATGATGTATTTTTAGTATCTATAACCACATCCAGTGTAAAACTGGTATACTCGTATCGTTGGATTAAAAAGCAAGCCTCGCAAAAAGAGACCTGACCTTATACAAAGAAGCTGTAGCAAAGATAGAGGTATGATATTCGATTGTGACTTTTAAAAATTATTTATATATGTCCAATATTTCTTACTTGGATTGTTATATTTAAGTAAGTTAATATGTGAAATTCATTGTGGGTAACATGTTAAATACAAATCATGTCAGTTTTGAAGGGCTAGAATTATTAAATTGTCCCATTTTATAGAGACAGAATGAAATAAAGATGCTGGCTTTCATAGAAACACAGGTAACTATCACTTGAGATCCTACATGTATTATCTAGTTGGGTAAATAATTTCACGACACTCGCCATCATTTAACTTTCGACGCAATGCAATGCATGTGCGAATCCAAACATTTTTCCTCGGGAAGAGGGGGCGGACTTCTGAGAGAAAATTTGTGTTTGCCGGGAAGGTGGGCGGTGTTCTCAGTCACTTTTATGGTAAATTTACTATATAACTTTTTTTCATTAGGGGTACCCCCCTCAAACTAGACCCACGCCAGAAAAGTACCGGGAAGTATAAAACACCTAAAATCATTGTTGGAAGTTAATTGGCACTAATACATTTATTATAAGAGGGTTGTAAGAAAAGTTCGCGGACAAGTTCGATTGTGAGCGGACTATTCGCACGATACCAGCGAAGCTTTTCAGATTTAAACGACGTATTTTCTAAGAAATATGTAAAGATTTGGTTTTGTTAGATGCACCGTAAAATATACAGCTTAATTATTACGAAAAGATATCTTCATGCACGTGATTTTTTTTTGATTTTTTACGCATTTTCCTTTTCAGCGCATTTTACGCAAATGTACCATAAAAATGCACGATATTTTATACGACATCACAATAACTTTCGAAAGTCAGTTTGTGAAAGTTTCAGTGAAATTGAAGAATTTTTGACCGTTACATGTACATGTATATCGCCGAAAAGGGATGACAAACGCTAAAAAATAGAGCACCGGCCAATCATTAAATTTTGTGTACAAGCAGGAACATCTCCGATGTTATTCTACATAACAGATTCATACATTATGTTACAAGGCCTAATAGAAATAAGATTACAATCTATTATAAACTTACATTCTTTAATATTGAAACTGTGTTGAATCTTTAAAATTCAACTAGACTTAGTAATTTCATGTATGATATAAACATTTGTAATTTAAAAATGCACATGCATTTAAATTTTAATTACAAATGTCTTCAATTAGCGTTTTGTTTATTTCCTCCTTGTGTTGAGTCAATATGTTTCTGAAATAAATAATGTTCGAATTTTTTTTTAGAGGAGGGAGGGGGGTGTCAGCGGATCTCGAAACACCCTTCTCCATTTTTCTGGAATATTTCTACAAGTGGGAACTCCCTGATAGGCCAGCCCCCGCCCCCGTTGCTGGCTACGTTCCCCGAAACGACATCGTAAAACAAAGTATGTTAAATTCACGTCGAGGCCATTTTTATACGATGACAAACTGCACCACTTCACTTTACGGGTCTGGTGAAGGTGTTGGGAGACAATGAAGCTCCCAGGTCGTCCATCCGAAGTTTTTCAGATCGGGAAGTAGAGACAGAATCGAGATGGTGAGAATGATTTTATGAATACTTGTACCTTTTCATGTAAAAGCTGTGAAAGTCAACCGCTTGTCACAAATACTTATTAAACCATGGAGGAAATCCAAAATTCCAAAATTAGGACATTATTTCTAATGTTTTGAAAAGACGCAGGAAAACCATTATTCAGTGGCTCTGAACATGTTATTGGTTGGTAAATCTATTGGTAGACAAAATGGACGTGGTATTACCATTTGTTTCATTTGCATGGGCCAATGATCACGTATATTACGAGTAAAGGTTCTGTAGGAGACTATATCAAAAGATATTTAGACGAGACAGACGCATCAGAAAAAATTCCGTCGTGGAACGACCTAAAAAGAAGTTGTATTACCTCTTGATACTTCAAACCTTTTAAACCTCGTCGAAGATATGCAGGAGAAGATCAACATAAGATCGCCCTTCAAGAACAACACAAGGTGTTCATGTTAGTCTATCGCAATATGAAAGAAACCAAGAAGAAACAGAAAACCCAGGCTGATAGGAAGAGCAAAAATGAAGATTTCAGGTAGGAGTTCAAGTCTACCTCAAGAACAACACGAAACAAAATAATAAACTAGATAAAAAATGGCTTCCTTATTATTGAACATTGAGGACTAGTCAGCTTTGTGGTGAAGGATTAATTAACGGGATCAATTACCAAGTGCCATGCACGGAAAGTAAGACTGGTAGATAAATAGAATTGGCCCATCTCACAAAACAAAGAGAACGGTGAAAGAACTGAGAAAAATTTATTATTTGGTGCCATCGGAAGAGGTGTTATGCTCGGAAGATGATGAGATGCAGCCAGAGCAAATAAAAAGAGCCATACAATTCAAACAACGTGTGATAGAAAATTATTTTGACGAATAATATATATCCTTAGCTCAACTTCGAAGACGCCTGAGAGCTAAGGAATCATGGATGGTCAGCAGCGTAAGGACGAGCAAGATCAGACTGTAGAGTCGGGATCGGATGAGAACCCTGAGTCAGGTCAAAGTAAATACATTGATCAAAACTATGAGATACCCCTAAATACCCAGGCCGTACCCTTAGAAGAAGATATGGAAAATTGTGAAATAAATTCTAAACTAGGTCTAGGCTTCACCCCTAGACCTAATCTGCGTAAACCAATTCCTAAACCTCGTAAAACTCTAGTTGTTAGTAAACAGTAACATGTAGAAAATTGTTAACGGACTATTATAGTGCCTCAAACTGGTATAGGAAATTGGTTACTTTATTCTACTTCTTAACATAAGTGCTCCGACTGGTGTGTCACTAGGAGGTCCATCTGTCTTAGAAGAGTTTGAATGATAATTTCTCACACCGGGCATCTGGCGAAAGAAATGTCACTCTCCGGGATATTTCTTTTGTAAGGGGGGGGGGGGTTATGTAACCAAATAGCTACATGTATATGTAAAATATAATTTTCATGAGTGTAGTCTGCTTTATTTTAATTATTTATTTGCTCGTTATGCATTCAATACTTTAAGACATTTGTGCAAATGACGATACGATACGAGTGTAAAGAAAGATACTAGTTAACAATGTTAAAGGGGCATGGTCACGATTTTGGTCAAATTCTGTTTTTATTATTTACAATGCTTTAGAAATGTATTTCTTATGATCAAATAAAATTTGAGAGTCATTCGCAGAGTTATAAGCAAGATTCGGGGCTCACAATTCTCTGTCATGTAAACAAGGCTCGTGCCCTGTTTTTTGTTTACATAGGTTCAAAATACTATTCAAAAACCTTTTTCCAGCTTATTTGTCTATCTTTTTATTCATTTAGGCATATATAAGCAGTTCCTAACGTTTAACACATTCGTTTTAGGTTTAAAACTGGAATTTTTACTTCAACGTTCAAAATGTAAACAAACGCTTTGTTTACATAGCGAAGAATTTCAAGCTCTGTAACTCACTTATATATAACTCAACAAACGAGACTCAAATTTCGGTTGCCTATTGAAATTGCCTTTCTGAAGCATTGTAAAAATTAAAACCGGAAAAATAATTTTTGACCAAAATCGTGACCATTCCCCTTTAAAGTTAGTAAAGTCAGTGAGGAAAAGGATAAATACATAGCTTGGATTCATGGTATTACCGAAATGACCAGAAAGATTAAACTCTTGAATGATGATTGGTCTTTGGGTGTCGATTAACGGATACAACAAATTAAAACCCTTAGTTGCTTAATCACCTTTAAACAATGAAATTTTATTGTAAGTCAGGTACGGACTGTGACAAGTAAAGATATATTGACAATATTTGTATGACTGTGTTTATGATTTGACTGAGAAAGAGTTATTCCTTTATACCACTAAAGGATAACTGTATGCTTAAGGTGCCTCACTACACCTTGAAATAGTTTCTCAAATCAGCAGAAAATTAATTGATTATGATAGAAAGCATGATGGATAAGAAGCATATCTGTCAAATAGGCGAAAAATGTGAAATTTTAGAAAAAAAATGATATTTTCAAAAATTTCATTCCGCATAAACAAAAGCCCCAGGTGGATTCGAACTCATGACCTGCGGTTCACAAACCTGATACTTTAACCACTGAGCTATGACGATTTACATCTGAATCGATTGAGACTAACAGTTTAACAAAACATTTATATCGCCATCTTGTGACGTAGTGTCTTAAAAAGTATAAGTCTCGGTGTAGTGAAGTACCTTAACAAGAGATGTTTGTAAAACACTTATGTCCCCTGCCTTGGAAACATCTGCGAAGAAAATGAACGGAAACTGCAAATAATAATAAAATTGCTCGATCGTTCCTAAAATCAAACTTGACCTAGATATTATTATGATATACCTGTATACCAAATTTCATTTCAATTTGTGCATCCACTGTGAAGAAAATGAACGGAAACTGCAAATAATTAGAATTTTTCTACGTCCAAGGACATTACTCTATCCAAAATTGCCCGATCGTACCCAAAATCAATCTTGACCGAGATATCATTATGATAAACCTGTATACCAAATTTCATTTCAATATGTGCATCCACTGCGAAGAAAATGAACTGAAACTGTTTGTGGACCGACCGACCGACAGCAGCAAAGCAATATGCCCTCCTTTCTTCGAAGAGGGGCATAATACATATCATAAAACACGAATCGCTGTATGGTTTCAAAAGCCTAAAGAACGACACAAAGATTACACTTTATTGGATTTGATCACGCGCCGACCGCAATTATCACTTCACAAAACTTAAAGAATGAATCCTTATTCCTTAATTCAATACATTGTGATTTTTTCATGATCATAGGTCTAAATCATTGGTGAAAATCCCAATCACTAGTCTCATTCAAACTTTATTTTGTAAAATGCTCATAATCAGTTATAAACAGGACATTAAAACAGTAAAGTTTGAATAAGTTATACCGTTGTCTTTGGCGACTTGTCGCAATATTGGGGGTAGGGGAAGTTAATATTCATCAAATCTTTAATGCACCAGTATAGAAAAGAATGCGTCTTTCATATGTACAATGCAAGGCAATGATAAAAAATACTTTCTATGAAAGCATTATTAGCTCACTACTGTTTTATTGTTTTCCAAGAACTTTAATGATAACACTTTTTTTAAAGCAAAAAATCCTGTTTTTCCAATTGTAAGGCAACTTTGATTGGAAACGAAATCCTTAAATACAATTAATATTGTGTTATTTTATTGCAATTATTATTTTAAAACATGTATATGATTCACATTGATTTGAGCTAAAATTACACACTGAAATGATTCAAATACCTCTTCTGGCTATTTAACACTACTTTTATTTTTCGCCCAGACGGGATGTTATTATTTGCATTTGAGTTATGCCATGGTTAAACTTTATATAATATTTTGAATTAAAAACTTCAAATAATATAAATGACATAACACTGCAGCAATATACATGTAATATAATATATATTTTATTATACATGGAATATCTTTCATGTATCACATTTTATTAGAACATGAAAGTCATGTATATTGCCGGTATTAATCAACTTGGGTATAGTTTGTATAATGTCATTAAAAAGAAACGAATTCATTTGACAAACTACCATTGAAATTATAATGTACAATATGATTAACATGGACTCTAACTTATGTCATGGAAATATGACACTTTATGATTTACATTTGAAGGATTCATAATTTCCCCCCCACAAATTTGGCGTTGTCATGAGTATAATAATTGCACCCCAAGAAAGGTTTATTCTTTACTGATGATTGTGTCAGCATAAAAAGTAGGTTGTAGCTTACAAAAATATTGACACAATGTGTTTTTCCACAGGGCATTAGTAGTTAAAATTTAATCTAGAAATAAAAAGTTTTTACAAACTAGACTTGTGTTAGTGTCACGTAATAGCAACTAGAGGAAAGAAATCAAATTAATTAAGTTAATTTGATATTGAACAGAAAAATGTATGCAATATCGTAATATATTGTCTAGAGGATAAACCAGACACAGATTTAAACATATAAAAAATTTGAGCCTTCTGACAAACCGCGTGCTCAATCTCACCGCATAGATACATGGGCCTGAAAACAAAATCCCATCTTCATTTTTTGACAACGATTTCGTGTATTGTAATACAGCTGACATACAATTAGCACCAACTGTTTTCCATGTCGTGATCATTCGGCTCTCACAGGAATCGGTGCGGCGGACGAGTAAATTATTACACGATTATACAACACCACACTTGTCAAAATATCCGAATCCGTGTCGATTCTCATTCATTTATTTTCATTAAAGCCATCGGTCCGTAAAGGCTCGAAGAACACAATTTATTCAATTCAGAAAAACAACTAATTTAAATACAAAGTAACCACGATATATAACGAATTAGAATGTCTTAAAAAATCAGTATAAGTCTATGATTAAGGAATGTTCATCAAAATGCTTATAAAGAGAAGCCAATAAATAATTAACTTTTCAGACAACTTAATTATTATCGTTTCTTTGCATGTACACAGTTTTACATTATTACAGTTGGGAGTAAATTGATTTAAGCGAACCCTGAATATATTTGAGACTCAAGGACGTTTCTCCTACTCTCCAACGCAGCATGTGGCTGACTTTTACGCAGCATTGTTACCTACACTGTACATGTAACTTAGTTCGCAAGTAATGAGTTGAGACAGCTACATGTACATGTGTAGGGCGATCCATTTAAAGTCTCTCTCACTTATTTTTTGACTTCTAATAGAATATTTATAAAGTATTATCTATCTAATTACGTGGAATGTCGTTCAATATATTTGTAGTTTGGATACAAGAACCTTAAGATCCCCCACTTGAAGCAATAAAAAAGAACTTGTTCGTATGTTACTTAAATATGTATTCTTGGCTTTTATACATTGTTTATGCTAAAAATTCTACGATGCATGTCAATAACGTGTTTTTATTCTATAAACACAAGTTTCCAAAATTAAACCGCACGAAGTTTTGTGCCTAAATATTGACCATCTACTGCGATAAATTGCAATATTTTGGTATGAATGGGTCTAGACTCCATCCTAAAAGTACTTTTATTAAAATGATAAGTTTTCATTCTTTTTTATTATTCATTTTTATTTAACTAAATGGAGTCTAGACCCATTATGGGCAAAATTCTTGGTTTTCACAAAAACTTCAAAAATTTATTTAAAATTGTTAAACTATAAAAGTTCACTAGAATGTGTCAACGTAGCTCATAGGCGAAGGACTATAGACAGCATCTCCTGACTGAGAGTGTGTTCGATTCATAGTGGACTTTTGGAAAACATTTAAAATTCTTCAGATACATACTGATCTTGCCCATTCCAAATAACATTTAATATATACATGTACTGATGTACACCTTCAAATGTAAGATTCCTTTATAGGAGATTAACATAGGTCGTTTAAATATCCTAGGTGAGGGGGATTCGATAGACATTGTACGCTCTTCTCCTTTAGGGTTCACTTAAAGGTTCGTACATGTATGTTGCTCATGGGTAAGACAAATACGTGTAAAACTGAGTTAAACGTAAAATTTTGAACCTAGTATTGGGATGAATTAAATCACACTTGACCTTGTATCGATGAAATAAGGGCAAAAAAAAGCCTGGACCTTCGGACGTTTTGGAAGTGTGTAACAGACCATACCGTACATGTGAGAGCATTTTACAATGTGATGATGATTCTTACCAAAGACAAAGTATTAAAGTAATTATATAACAGAATGACCATAAGATTAGTGTAATATGATAGTATTTTTCACGATACGATTTTTAAGTAAACCTCTTTTAACACTGAAGAAGTACATACTATTATATTAAAGGGGCATGGTCACGATTTTGGTCAAGAATTATTTTTCCGATTCTAATATATACAATGCTTCAGAAAGGCATTTTTAATAGGCTACCGAAATTTGAGTCTCATTTGTTGAATTATAAGCGAGTTACAGAGCTTGAAATTCTTCGCTATGTAAACAAAGCGTGTGTTTCCATTTTGAACGTTGAAGGAAATATTTCAGTTTTAAACCTAAAACGAATGTGTTAAACGTTAGGAACTGTATATCTATGCTTAAAAGAAATAAAAAGATAGACAAATAAGCTGGAAACAGATTTTATACTGGTATATGGAACCTATGTAAACAAAAACAGGGCACGAGCCTTGTTTACATTACTAAGAATTGTGAGCCCTGTATCTTGCTTATAGCTATTCGAATGACTCTCAAATTTAATTTCATCATTAGAAATGCATTTCTAAAGCATTGTAAATAATAAAAGCATGAAAATAAAATTTGACCAAAATCGTGACCATGTCCCTTTAATCTGCGAGATGCTATATGTATGAAGGATTAAATGGGATTTGTGTGAAACACAACAATGTTCCTGTAGTAAGTTTTAGTAATATTCAATCTTTTCAAGAAAGTCTTGAGCACAACAAGTTGCTGTGCTTTTAAAACATGGTTTTGGTAATTATAGGGCTTCAGACATTTTTATGTACGAAAACAGAAAAAATATACAAACTAACTACTAATTATAACTGTTCTCAGGCTTCTATGGGTTTTCAGAAGGATTTATTTTGTATTAAATATGCAGGTTTTTGATAACAAGGACCTCAAAATTAACAAAGTTGTGATACAACGATGTATTCTATATAGCGATATTTTTGTCTTATTGTTTCAATTCCTAAAACTTTAGGAGAAAAGATAATTCTATCCTCATCAAAGCTGTAAGTAAAGAGTATGTGTTAAAAAAATGCATATGGATATGGGAGAAATAAAATTATGTTTGCAGCAGCCAGATTTCAAACGATTTTAAAGTTATAATTACCTTTGTAGTATTATAAAGAATAAAAATGTAGTGGGATAGTTTTCTTCTTTTATTCTTAATCTTCGTGATTTCATAATTCTCCCAAAACAATTTTAATTGGTACAAGGCTCCTAAAGGGACCCGGTGGTTTGACTTAAACTCTGCTGTAACTTAAACCCATTCTGTAATTTGTTTCAAATTTTCGTTTTTACATGTACTCGTATTTTCTAATGGAAAAAGTAACTGTAATTGACACACAATCGGTAATTTGGTTAAAAACAAGAACTCAAGCAATAAAAACCGTCACATTTTCACCACGTCAAATGGCCGAAACCGTCAGAGAGGAGAGAAAACAATTTGTCCTTTATTCCACTTCAGAGCAACATGTCAACTCCGATTATTTATAAAATACCCTCAGTGGTGTGATTATTTAGAAAGCTACCGGCAGATTAAGAGATTAGTATACCTTGTTCTTTTCCTTGTTTTAATCGTCTTCGCCTCTCAGGGTCTTCCTTCGAGAAATGCAATTTGAAGGCCACTGTTCAACAAAAGACTTTCTCCCAACCATGGGAGACTGCTATTCACATGTACATCACACATGTACACATATTCATCCCCTGTGAATTTTGATTTTAATGTCTTCTTTCTATTTTCTATATCTCGCTTACTAGTATACTTTTATTTCCAAATAAACACCAATGAAGTATATAAAAAAATACTGAACTTCTGTATATTACTTTGAGAAAATGTTCGAAATAGAGTAAACAATATACATTTATTATACATATAATACTTCGTATAGAGTAATACATGTATAATAGATTTATGAATCGCCAGACTTTGATTCTTCTGCTGCCTATTCTCTAGCTGTTCTATATTAAATACCACAATGTAGTATTGATGGAAAAATCAGAAAACAATAGGCGTAGGACGCCGACAACATTATTATTTATATAGGAACATTATGTTTTCATTTTATCGAATAAAAACTAAAATAAAGATTGATGACTCCTCAGCATTGTTTGGCTTTTGTTTAATATCGAGAAACTTCTAGTAATTAATCATTCGTTGGTCAACGTCTAGATCAAACAGCAAATGAGGAATAATAGATTTACAAGGATCATTAAACACCATTGAAGAAGCTTAAACAACTAAACTCTTTTAATTATTAACGAATTACTCACGGAAGCTCGACATTCAGTGTACCAACCACTGGCTGAAAATATGCTTTTTCAATGAAATCTTGACAATGTTTTACATGCAGATCACGCATCAACGTCATCCAATGCACATCCAATACATATGTACATTGTACTTCCACCCCTCTCGAAAAATTACATTTCAGTTTCTATTTCCCGTTTCCAACAACATTTGAGCATTGCAGAAACTAGTATTTTCTAATACAACGTCAATTACAATCCAAAAAATAATAAACGTGGTAACAAAACCTTGCATAAAATCTGTTTATTGCCATTTTCCAGTTCTAAATGGACAACCATGTTTTTTTCTTTCTTCAACGCAAGATAGGTTTTACGGGCTTTAATTACACCTTACCGGAGAAGAACGATGGATCTCAACCCCCCCCCCCCCCCATTTTTCTACGGCGATTTAAAGAATGTCTTCAGTAGGTGTCAGTAACCCTGGTTGGTTTCAAACTACACTCTTCCTATCTTGGTAGACGAGAGTCAATTGAAATTGCCACTGAGGTGACATTATGTGATCGCTAATAGGCCTTAATAGCTGTTCCTATGTCATTGCCCTTCGAAATGGAATGCCCATCTACTTATTCGATTATTTAACAGTTTTTGGTTAATTTTGTTATACATTTAACTTGACTGAATGCCTTGTAGATACTATTTTTGATACTTCAAAAATTTAATTAATGCCACCATATTAATACCAAATTTCGAAATCAAGCCATTATGCTCATACATGTGTAAATTTATTACAGATGAACTGAGCACCTATTATTTATTATACAAATGGATCAGAAGTGTCTCCCTGGAATGTAATAAACAATGATTTATAAATCTGTCATTATAAAAATAATATATATACAAGTGAAAAGCTGTCAATGTGACAGCGAACCGGGTTGTCTTTTATGTGAACTGCATACATAATACATGTCAACCCTGAAATGATAAACACTACCTACCATATCCAGTGAAATGGATATCCTATATGTAATATTTTGCCAAAAAATAACTAAGTTCAAAATCTGGTATTTTTTCATAAAAAATAAGAAATCAAAATTCTAGCAATATGCACACCTCTGATATATGTACAATTGATCTGCAAAAGAACAACTTCCTATCTTGAAAACTGTAGGAGGAGTTATCCGTACAAAGGGTACCCTTTTGGTAGCCGCCCGCCCGCCATTTTCACCATTTTAATAACCGGATTTTTCCGTTGGAAAACCAGGTTAAAAACATACATAATCATAAGTATTCTTTAGTTAGATGATACGACATAATTAAATCATCAACAGCTACATAATGTAAAATTAATCTTCTAGTTTTATGAGTATTCGTCTGAACATGAGCAAAATACGATAATTTAATTTGGTAAATAAGATAATATCAAATCACCCCAAAGTAGGTGTGTATCAATAATAATGATATTATTTTACCTCAGTAATACATCCATGAATTTAATAATATACTTATAATTTTTGAAATATTTCTTACAAATAAAGAAAAAGTGATATTTGTCTTCACGTATGCCACAGGAATACATATATATAGTGTGAGAAGATTTGGAATTGAAGATCAGCATTATATATCTTTTATTGTAAAAACCTTGTTGTTAAACCGTACAAAAGATATTTTAATCCATATTTTAGCAATCACATCGTTTTTTAAAGTCCTATTAAAATAGGCTAACTGTTATTGATAATGCACTGCATAAAGTCAAGAGATGAATATGTCTGTAACATAGATTGCTCATCATTATATCGTACTTTGGCGATGCCACTGTTTGAGCTTTAAAATCGACCATTACGTGACGAGGAATTTATATTACCAAGAGAAACGTCAACTAAATCATGGAGAATACTCTATTTGGAGTGATTAATCTGTCATTTTGACAAGTCAAGAGAAGACAATAATAGGTAAGATACCCTTGATTAAAAGCCCTTTTTTCGAGTTATAGCAATTAAGTTTTATATCTGAGATGCAAGATTAATAAGTAAGTCATAAAGCCGGAAATTAGAATAGATGTATCGATACTTCATTCTAGTAAATGAGAGCACAGTAACACACTTTTCAATTTGATACGCGTGCATGGTTCATTATTACTTGAAAGTGACATCGACATTGATAATTTTAATTATTACAGATACATTTTGCTTATCGTTTGTTATTAAAAGTGTCAGAGTTGTCATGTTTAGGAAAAATCAATCAATCAACCATATTGTGTTATCAGTAAGTACTTGATACGAATAAAGTACTTGATACTAATAAATTGATATGGTTCTGAGAGAGAGAGAGCACTAGAGCAAAATGGTATCTTTATTTATCGGTTTCAAACGGGTAATATGTTCTTTATAGTTTTTTTGATGTCCTTTTTAATATTAATGTCGTCCATTTGATGAATTACTAATCGTATTTTTTGTTCATTGGTTCCCCAAATGGCGATAATTGGTCATAATTATACTACAGAGGTTAAGATTGCATTATCATTTAATATTCAGTCATTTTATAGTTAGAACATGCAATTCTAGTACCATAGAAAATAACTTAATTTAGCTTAACAGTTTTCTAATGTGTGCAAGCGTACATATATGTAAGAAGTAATATGATTGCAAAATATCTTGAACATTCAGTCTTTATTTATATGTTGAAGTTTGTTCTCATTTTATATTTGTTTGAATATAGATATACAAGGGTCTATTTGTTTCTCCTGAAATCACAATAACACCATACAAATTATTGCTCACTTGACATATAATTCACAATTTTACAACTGCAATATTTCAACAACTTGTAAGTGGTCATGAAAAACTGAACTTTATTTATTTTACAACGATTGATAAACAAGTTCTACAACTTATATTAATATCTCTCGTTGGCACGGATGTTAGCGCGAGGGGGTCATTGGTGTGGGAAGAAGCCGGAGTACCCGGAGAGAACCCACGTGTCCAAGCGGGCGACCGCCAAACCCTATCACATACGACCTCTGTCGATCACGGGGATCGAACTCGGGTCGCAGCGGTGAAAAGCGAGTGTATTGTCCACTACGCTACCTTTATTGTGTGGTCATGAACGTTCTCTATATATATTATATTCTTGTACATAAAGGAAAAACCCTTTCATCACAAGTCTTGTACATATCGCTCAAAAAAGTGTCAGTACTAATAAAAAAATTTAAAAAATAGTGTAAATATCATGATCACAAGCCATATTTAACAAAAAAATGACAAACATCTTATTGATGTTTTTCAACTCACTTTGAAAAAACTTAGTAAAACAGGCACCTGTATTTACATAGCATCAATATATTTCTTCTTTCATCCTTTATAATGACATCTGTATTTCCCACATGATGTAAGCGGAGTAAGTTCAGAATAATGAAATTTAACCAGTAAAAGGAAACCTAGCATACATATATGTCTGATTATTTTTTCCTTTCTGCTGAAAACTTTGCGGTAATTAACCAAAAACTCATGGTTTCTGTCAAAAACTCCTGTCTTGCATCTACTCAGAAACAATAAAACCCAACAAAAGAGTAGACCAGTTCAAGACAAAATCAATATGGATGCTGTATCAGCTGTGCTTGTTGTTTTTCAGCACTTAAGTACCAATGCCGTTAACACGAGAGGTGGTCCTTCAGTGGCAAACTCTAGTAAATTCTAGGTGACGGGGAGAGGGTGCGCACCTCCCATTTTGGACCCAAATTATTGCATCTACAAATGCATGGAATAAAACTCCTATAAAGTTTCCCAAGCGACAGTATAGGAGAGGGCTTCGGTGTACACACTAGCTTGAAGACGATAGAAGCGCACGGGAATGCCGTTGCTGATAGCCTGTTTGTCTGTTAGTCTATCTGTCATTCTATTCACAAGGCCTACGGAATGCCGAAGTAATATCATGAAGTAAGATTTTTAAGCACTATTTCGACCCTTCTTTTTTTTGGTGCTCTTTTTGATAGATTTCCGACTTTTAATAAATTGATTTTTTTTTAAAATAAAAATTAAAAAGAGAACTAACTTGATAAAACTATTAGATATTCCGATTGCTATAAAAATGATATTCACAAGACTTTGCTTTTAAAATCCGACATTTTATAATTTAAAAAAAACCCACTGATCTTAAATTAAGGCAGATAATCTCATATCGGTATTTTGAATCTTCTTTATGTAAATGTATGATTGTATAATCTAATGAAATGAAAATATTTGTTGTTAAGTGCATAGGACAATGATTTTTAATTGATATTTTTTTTTAAAATTAAACCCTATTACATTAATAAATCAGAGCTCACTTGTTCCTTGGGTTTGGTGAATTGTAGTAATATTATAAAACAGTAACCCCATGTCCCCGAAATAAAATTTAAAGAAAATAGATAAAAAGATAATTTCCGAGGCAAGAGAGAGCATTAAAATCAAGCATGAAATTCAAGTTCAATGATACATTCATCTTATAGTATATTGAACCATTTTTAGTAAAATGTAATTAAGAAATCCTTACAATCCTATTTAGGTTGTTAAAGTTATTCATCATTAATAGATACTCTAACATGCAGCTTAGACGGATGCAAAAATGCTACAATGGCACTAGTATAATTATCCGAAACAATGTTTAAGTTGAATCAATGAAATGTTTGGTTATCAGAACCAATACAAATTATTACAGTCTATAACAACAGCTTTTTTTTTTTTTTTTTTTTTTTTTTAAATACCATTTATTGATTCCTTATAAACAAGTACATAATAACATATCAGAAAATAGCATATGGTGAAAACAGATTTACAATATATATCAGGTTTTTATAAACTAAAACTATACACTGTATATGTATATGAGATAATCAAAAAAAAAAAGGAAAAAAATCAACATATGTTGAAAAAACGTATACGATATATATCAAGTTTTTATGGGGAAAAAATGTTACATGTACAACAGCTTGACTAATGCGATATGAAAATAAAATAAGCCATTTGCAAGATAAACTTTTTGATTAGAATATAATTTAGAATCGTTCTATATATATCAGAAGAATATAAACAGTTTCATGTTTCTTTGAAATCAGTCGTAACTTTCATATCTATAAAATCAAAGCGTTTCATTTTGACATGTTTCCCCATCAATTTCCGACGAAATTGAAAGCCAATGTTTTCTTACGTTCTAACGCCAAATCAAATTAAGCTAATTTATTAAGTTCAGTGATACGTTCCTCTTATAGTATATTGAACCATTTTTAGTAAAAGGTAATTAAGCAATCCTTACAATCGTATTTAGGTTGTTAAAGTTATTTATTAATAGATACTCTAAAAGTTGTTTAAATTAGTGTAAATTCTTGATGACCCAAAATTGTCTTTTCAGTGTTCGTTTTCTGCATCTAATCTCATTCAGTAGGTTAAATTCAGTAGGTGGGTAGGTTAACCATTTATAGCAGTCAAGTCGTTTTCCTCTCGGAATTTAAAATCCTGTGAGTGTTTTGCTCAAATCATATCGGAATTTAAATTCCTATAGGGAGTTCTTTTATTCCAGTAGAAATTCTAAATATCCTACAGGACAATTCTTTTCCTGTAGGAATATATTTTTTAAAGGTTAATATCTCACCCGAGAGGTAAAATACATTAATAACAAAGGTGGTTTACAACTTTTTAATCAACGGTTTATCATATTGCATATTTGAATGTTTCGATACATGCAGCTTAGACGGATGCAAAAATGCCACAATGGCACTAGCATACTTATCCGAAACAATGTTTAAGTTGAATCAATGAAATGTTTGGTTATCAGAACCAATACAAATTATTACAGTCTATAACAACAGCTTTTTTTTTTTTTTTTTTTTTTTTTTTTTTAAATACCATTTATTGATTCCTTATAAACAAGTACATAATAACATATCAGAAAATAGCATATGGTGAAAACAGATTTACAATATATATCAGGTTTTTATAAACTAAAAATGTACACTGTATATGTATATGAGATAATAAAAAAAAGAGGAAAAAAATCAACATATGTTGAAAAAACGTATACGATATATATCAAGTTTTTATGGGAAAAAAATGTTACATGTACAACAGCTTGACTAATGCGATATGAAAATAAAATAAGCCATTTGCAAGATAAACTTTTTGATTAGAATATAATTTAGAATCGTTCTATATATATATCAGAAGAATATAAACAGTTTCATGTTTCTTTGAAATCAGTCGTAACTTTTATATCTATAAAATCAAAGCGTTTCATTTTGACATGTTTCCCCATCAATTTCCGACGAAATTGAAAGCCAATGTTTTTTTACGTTCTAACGCCAAATCAAATTAAGCTAATTTATTTGCCACTGTCAATTATATGCATCTATTGCATCAGTCAAATAGAACTTTGTGGGTAAAATATAATGGGGAGTGTTCCTTGCTTATTATCTCTTGACGATATCGTGAATTCCATTTTTAGAACTGACTTCATACAGGCCATGTTCGAGGAATACGACAGTAGCCTTCCACCAAACTTTGAGAGCAGTAAGTATATGTATTATAAAATTAATATCACAATGACTGATACGAAAAGATACAAAAACGACATAAAACCTTTGTAAAGTCCTTGTACAATTTGATGGAAATCAACAGAAGTTTTTACGCTGGTTCCAAAGCTTTAAAGTGATGATAAAAAATCAAAACATGCTGAGGATGATGCGTTGAGCTTGGCGATTACATTGAATTAATGTTCTTCATATACACAATAAAAACATTTAAACAAAAACAAAATTGCCGTCCCTTACACTGCGATAGCTTATGTTGAAACAAATTACCGTTGGCAGATCAGAAGAGAACATTTTTTGAACAAACTTGAATATTTCTGGTTTGTTGTTGAAACAGTCCTAGGCATCATTGATTTAAAGAATATGTGGTGTCTAAAATCAAGTGCGAACATCGCATGTTCTAAGTTCAAAACTGCAGTGACCTTGTATTATCAACTTCGATTACAGTTTCAAAAGAAACGGTATTGCAAAAGAGACACGAAGTAAATTGAATTATCTTACAGTAGTGGCGGAATTTTCTCTCTTCTTTTAGCTCATCAGGTAACATATATTTTTTAATTACTGATATATTTTTAATCACCCCATGATTCGTTCTAAACGACATTATAAAAGAAAATAATTAATAACACATACATGTTTAGTAATCTGACTGTATAAACTCTATGTAAAACAATTATCCACTAAGCACGCCACTCCGCCACTTTTCTACAGTGTAATTAAAAAAACCGTAAAAGAGATAAATGTTCGTAAAAGTACTCAAATAACCTTAAAGAACTCAAATAACATTAAATTACTGAAATAACTATATATATTTACGAAAATTGTTTCCTTATCATCCTGTCTGAATTTCTACTCATTGCGTTCATTGTTCTTTAGTTTGACACATTTAACTACTTTCTCGATAGAATATATTGAACCTAGTCTGTAGCTCCCGGTCTGAAAAAATTCGGATGGACGACCTGAGAGCTACAGTGCCTCCCATAGTAAAAAAAAAACTGCAATTTACGGCGCACAAAAAATTGCGCTAGTTGTGGACTGATTAACCTTATTCTCACACACATTCTGGGAAAACAGTTAGTACCATTAGAATTTTCAGACAATTTACAACTGATATCGTCACTTGCCCCAGATTATCAATTAAACATTTTAACCGACCTCGGAAAAGAAGTATATTAATTCACGTCGAGATCGAGAGTCACCATTTTTACACTTAAACAAACTGCTCCACTTCACTTTACGGGGCTGGTGATGGTGTTTAAAAAATATCAGAGGCAAGTGAAGTGACAATATCTGTAGTAAAATGTCCGAGGATTTTTTTTTGCAATCAAACATTTGTACAGAATGTGTTCGGAAATGAAATTAATCTGTCCCAAAATAGCGCATTTTTGGGCGCCGTAAATTGCAGTTTTTAGCTCACCTGAGCTGAAAGCTCAAGTGAGCTATTCTGATCACATTTTGTCCGTCGTCCGTCTGTCCGTCCGTCTGTCCGTCCGTCCGTCCGTCCGTCTGTCCGTCTGTAAACTTTTTACATTTTGAACTTCTTCTCTAAAACCGCTTATCCAATTTCAACCAAATTTGGCACAA
Source organism: Magallana gigas (assembly GCF_963853765.1). Lineage (NCBI taxonomy): Eukaryota > Metazoa > Mollusca > Bivalvia > Ostreida > Ostreidae > Magallana > Magallana gigas. The sequence goes on along the minus strand of NC_088857.1, from coordinate 33,014,297 downwards.
ATCATCCTTATGGGAGGGCGAATATAAATTGCAGAAATAAAAGTTTGATCTGTATTCAAAGCGGAGAAAACCTTGAAACTGTAGAAAAAGGGGGGTGCATTTTTAAAAATCTTCTTCTCAAGAACTACCGAGGCAAATTCAACATAGTTTAGCATAAATTATCCTTATGGGAAGGAAAATATAAATTGCAAAAATTAAGTGGAAATTTTGTTTCAAATCTGAGTTATTACGAAAATAATAATAAAGGAAATGCGTGTTTCAATCAGTTTAATAGCTTCGGGTTCGGCATCCGGTAAAATGATTCCATACTTCTAAAACGAGGTTCTTTGTTTAAAGCAGCCATGACATTATACGAAAAAGGGTCGATCTGACTATGATGAATTTGCTTGTTGTGCAACAGTTCGCGTATGAAGGGAAATTTTGAAACATACAAAATATATTGGTGCCGATTTTGTGAAGTAAATTGAGGCTAAATATTTCAATGCGTTGACAGTTTTCACACATGACGTTGGTGTTAGCTTGTTCTGATTTTCGTTTCGTTCTCATTATGCTTTGTAACCTGGAAACTATCGTCTGTATTTCGTGATTTTTACGTATCAAATCAAACAGAGACTTCGGTAAATCAAACAGTTAACTGTTTACCTGCGCAAATTAAGCAAAATCGGATGTAGGGGACGGGTACTGAAATACAATTCATTCTATCGGTAATTCGGCATTATCTTTTGCGTAATGGTACATGTAGATTAATGCAATAGGTTTTGTTGAGATGCTCGGCATTTTTTCGAGTTTATTCAGTTTAAATAGAGTTTGATATCGCTGACGGAAATATGTAGGTGTATACATGTATATATATATGATTCATTTCGAAAAAATAAATTGTGTTCTTTATTTGTTATACATGTAGTGCATGTTTCTTGTGTTTAATTGTTTACAATTTCTATTTACTAACCATATTTGAGTGTTAAGCTTCGAATTATAAGCAAGATACAGCGATTTGCTCACAATTCTATGTTTGTACACAGATCTTAAAAACTAAAGCTTAAAAAAGTAAAATATTTGTCAATATATATTAAGAAAATTTTCAAAGTCTGTTCTTCCAGAAACCAACTTTAACAACTTATTGTATTGTAAACTTAACCTTTTTAGCTCACCTGAGGGTGGGGCCCCAATGGGGGGTCGAAGTTTAACAAATGAATATATAGAGTAAATCTTTAAAAATCTTCTCCTCAGAAACTAATCAGCCAGGAAAGCTGAAACTTGTGTGAAAGCATCATCAGGTAATGTAGATACAAATTTGTGAAAATCATGATCCCCGGAGGTAGGGTTGGGCTACAATGAAGGATCGAAGTTTTACATAGGAATATATAGAATAAATCTTTAAAAATCTTCTTCTCAGAAACTAATCGGCCAGGAAAGCTGACACTTGTGTGGAAGGATCCTCAGGTAGTGTAGATTCAAAGTTGTGAAAATCATGACCCCCGGGGTACGGTGAGGCCACAATGGGGGATCGAAGTTTAACATAGGAATATATAGAGTAAATCTTTAAAAATCTTCTTCTCAGAAACTAATCAGCCAGGAAAGCTGAAACTTGTGTGAAAGCATTCTCAGGTAGTGTAGATTCATAGTTGTGAAAATCATGGCCCCCGGGGGTAGGGTGGGGCCACAATGAGGGATCGAAGTTTAAAATAGGAATATATAGAGTAAATCTTTAAAAATCTTCTCCTTAGAAACTAATCAGCCAGAAAAGCTGACACTTTTGTGGATGCATCCTCAGGTAGTGTAAATTCATAGTTGTGAAAATCATGACCCCCGGGGGAAGGGTGGGGCCACAATGGGGGATCGAAGTTAAACATAGGAATATATAGAGTAAATCTTTAAAAATCTTCTTCTCAGAAACTAATCAGCCGGCAATGCTGAAACTTCTTTGGAAGCATCCTCAGGTAGTGTTGATTCAAAGTTGTGAAAATAATAACCCCTGGGGGTAGAATGGGGCCACAATGGGGGGTCGAAGTTTAACATATGATTAAATAGAGTAAATCTTTAAAAATCTTCTTCTCAGAAACTAATTAGCCAGGAAAGCTGAAACTTGTGTGGAAGCATCCTCAGGTAGTGTAGATTCAAATTTGTGAAAATCATAACCCTGGGGGTAGGTTTGGGCCACAATGGGAGGTCGATGTTTTAGATAGGAATAAACAGAGTAAATCTTTAAAAATCTTCTTCTCAGAAACTAATCAGCCAGGAAAGCTGAAACGTGTGTGAAAGCATCCTCAGGTAGTGTAGATTCATGGTTGTGAAAATCATGATCCCCAGGGGTAGGGTGGGGCCACAATGGGGGGGGGGGTCAAAATTTAACAAAGGAATATATAGGGTAAATCTTTAAAAATCTTCTCAGAAACTAATCAGCCAGATGTTTCTTTATAATTGTTAAGACTTTGGCCCCAGGACAATTCTTTGGCCTCCCGAGAAGGTTCATAGTTTGATGTACGTTTATATCTAATATATAAACTATTGTTAAGGATCATTTTGAGAACTGCAATACTCAACATATGATAAGACTATAAAATCATCTTGTTAGAAAAGGGACTAATGATTATAAACATAAGAATATCCAGGGGAAAATGGATTTTATTTATACAGGATCTACATGTATTATTGTACATTGTCCAGATAGTTTGTATTATGACTCCATTGAGCTGATTTTATCATACCTATTGTTCCTCAGGTGAGCGATGTGGCCCATGGGCCTCTTGTTTACTATGGGAGGCACTGTAGCTCCCAGGTCGTCCATCTGAATTTTTTCAGACCGGGAGCTACAGGCCTGCAGCTATATTGAACCCTGTGTGTAGTTACATAATGACATACCAATAGCACTTTAACAAAATATACAAAGGAAAAAAAACTTCAAGGCCGATAGAGCAGCAGACTAATATCATAATTTTTTTGTTCAAGATATAGAACAGGAGGCAAATCTGTGAGTTGTTAAGCCTCATGGAAACATAAATGACAATTAGTTGCTACTACAGCCTGTCCCTTGACTCTGCTTTCACCATGTTTTGCATAATATTTCGATAATCATAAATACCTTAAGGCTTTGTGCCCAAACTACTTTTATTCACTAAAATGAAAAAAGTCCAGATTATATGTATTGAAACGTTCCCTATACAAGTTTAAATACACAACAAGAAATAGAAAGTCCTCGGGGATTTTGCATAGCAGCATATATGAAAATACCCGGATGATAACGTTGAAAAATTGTGAGAGGTGTCCCAGGCATTTCAGAAAAGGAAAATGATTTAAACATTTCCCATCATAAATCTCCGTAAGACGTTTGTTCTCTCGTTTATTTCGTTGATATTTCTTCTTGTATCGATTTTGATCTGTACTTTTTTTGAGAGGTGTGTATATTTTCTTTAAAATTCGTCAAAAAGTGAGTGAAGCAGTAACCTGGGAAACACTATAAGTGGATCCAACTTATACCCCCTGTTATTTGTTCGGCGGTATAGTTATCGTGTCAGACAAACTTGCAAGGCATTATAACATACCTTTATTGAAACTGAGCATTAAGTTCAGTGTTCATTCTAAAAAGTTATTTCTATATTATTTTTGAGTAACCACAAATACTTGCGTAAGACCAAAACAATACCTTATGAATCTTTCCAAATTATTGTACGATTGTAATTGTTTTGTTCGAAAAATATTCTTTTATTGAGGGCCATACAAGAATTTTGTAATTAAGAGTCAATGAATTAGGGTTTCTTCGGACGGACAAAAGCACAAAGTACAAACAAGTTAACTTCTAAATAACTTTGTTTGCAACTAGGGGTATCTAAAACACCTCACAGCCATACCAAATTCTCAAATCAAAGACATTTCATTTTTATATGTGCAATAACAAACTTCATTTCTGTTATCGGTAAATTGAATTCGTAGTTCATGCTCAAATATAAACCTAGGGTTATATTCCAGATGAATCAACGAAGGTGAACATGAGTCTCTACGTCAATAGCATTGATTCCATCAGTGAACAGTCTATGGTGAGTACGCCATGTATACAGACATGCCGGTTCCGTCAATACATTCCCGTAATAAGTGGCTGTTGGTGCAGATTATCTGTTAAACATCAAACACATCGTGGAAACATTACTGCAAAAGAGTAAAATTATATAGTTTAATGCAACTACGCCGAGTATCGATTATATGATAATGGCGTAAGATATTCATTACATCATGGCTTTTCTATCGCGATTACCAGGATCAAAGAGAGCAATAGTAAATGCGATGTTTTACTATCTAATCCCACCTTTTCATTGTAGGACTTCACAATTAACGCTTTTATTGAACAAGAATGGTGTGATCCGCGCCTGATATTTTATGGAATGATAATGGACGAGTATTTTGAACTGGACTCAAAATTCATGGTCAGAGTCTGGGTTCCGGACTTGTACTTTACTAATGAGAAGCGCGCTAACTTCCACGTCGTCACAGTGCCAAACAAAATGCTCCATCTTTACAACAACGGATGCATCAAATACCGCCTACGGTAAAGTTTCGTTTTTGTAATTTCAAAAATCGATTACAGTTATGGACGAAACACTTAAGTCTTTTTGAATCGTCCAGAGAATTCTCTGTAAAACAACTAGTGTTACGCTGATATGAGAAATTCACACCCAATCACACGCCTTGTACACACTACTGTAACAGCAATATGATGTTAAAAAAGTCCGACAGATTATGTTATCTCTTTTTGTTGTGAATTTAAATTAAGTTTTTCATTGAGGGAGTTTCTAATGACAGAATCTAGCATTTTGACATTTTAAGCATTAAACTCCTGGAACTGTAGATGATTTATTTTGTACATTGAAGTATTGAATCATTAGCATCGAAAGTTAAAGGGCCATGGTCACAATTTTGGTCAAAAATTATTTTTTTTCCGATTTTAATATTTATAATGCTTCGGAAAGGCATTTTAATAGGCACTATACGCGAGTTACAGAGCTTGAAATTCTTCGCTATGTAAACAAAGCGTTTGTTTATATTTTGAATGTGGAAGTAAAAATTTCAGTTTTAAACCTAAAACGCATTAAACGTTAGAAACTGTTTCTCTATGCTTAAAATAGGTAAGAAGATAGACAAATAAGCTGGAAAAAAGATTTTTTTACTATATATAGTATATTGAACCCATGTAAACAAAAACAGTGCACGAGAAAAGAATTGTGAGCCCTGTATCTTGCTTATAACACTACGAATGATTCTCAAATTGTATTGTATCATTAGAAATGCATTTCCAAAGCACTGTAATTATAATAAAAATACAAAAATAAAATATAGCTAAAATCGTGACCATGCCCCTAGCAGGATCAAAGTACTAAACGGTTACGGCGTTTGTATGAAGTGTAAGATGGTAAATATTTGAAAAAAAAACCCCAGTAGATCTGATATCAAAATTGTTAACACGTTGAAGACATAAAGATTTCTCCCTATTATTTATTGATACAACTAATACAGTTTGCAATTGTTCATATAACTAAAACGTATACATAATTAAAAAAAACCTTATATGATATACGAACCGCTTTTAAAACTTCATAAATGTATATTTACATTCCATATATATATATTTTGCATATAAAGTGTGTGGAAAATTACCGCATATAAACCACTATAACACAGGCATGGTATTCAACGGTAAAATGATGACTTTTATTATAATATCACAAACGTTAAACGATGTTTTTAAAGTGCAACGTCACAAGCGAAAATTAAAGTTAAAACTTGTGTCTGCTACAGTGGCTTTCCATTAATTTAGCCTTACTTATAGGATAATACAGTTATTTTGAGGTGTAAATCACATTTACAAAACAGATAAGTGGATAAAAAGAATATTATATAAGCATTAAACCATTATTTTTTTATTAAAGATATACCCTCAGATATACTCATATTTTACAAATTTTCATAACGCGCGTTACACAATTTGTACACACTACTGTAGTAACATGTAAGAAACTATAAATATTTCATAAAAGTGATTCATAGGCACTAATGTTAAAGCATTTAAAAAAAGAATCTGAACTCTGGTGTTAAGATTGAATTACTTTAGCATCTGCTAATCAAAGAAAATAAAAATTGAAAAAAGTAGGTTTGGGAGAGAGAGAGAGAGAGAGAGAGAGAGAGAGAGAGAGAGAGAGAGAGAGAGAGAGAGAGAGAATGCACTCTCGCTTTATATCAGTTAATCGTTTAATATTTCTCATATCTGCAATATCTGTAGGAAAATATACCGTATCGTCTGTTAATCGTATCCAGTTTTTCCCTGTCCATTAATGTTTATTGTGTCTGTTGGATGCTCGACATATTAATTTCCGGGTCGGCGTTTATTAAGTTTATTGTTTAGCAGGAAACCTTTCAGATATCACAGAGAATATATCGTGTAGAATTTCTCTAATAACAATGCATTAATGTGGCTTTGGATTTAATTTATGTTAATAAAAATGAATTCTATAAATCCGCATGTCTCTGAATAACGTTGTACTATCTACTAAAGTTATATCAGAAATGTCTCTGAATAATGCTGCACTCTCTACTAAAGTTATATCCGATATTGTTTCTAAGTTCATTGTAATTATTATATAATTATCTTATTTATTGGAATATCTATAATAATAACCCAACTGCCGCCCAGTGTAATTGATTCCGAAAATGCCGTTTGTATTACTACATGTACAATCTATAATCATTATGGCAGTCAACTTTGCATTCAATGCTCACAGAGAATGGATATGCCGCCTGGCTAATCCTGATTTATTCATTAAAACAATTACCACAAATTGAAGTATGAACCATTAGATATATCATTATGATTAAATATCGTGTGTCATAATTGTATTCAAAGAGGAAGGGGTATATGGGGTTTGGCATTTATCATGTGTAATTTGGTTTAACAATTTATTATATTAAAAGAATCAAAATTTACAGTAAAACTTTCATTATATAATTTCAATGGTAGAAGATATGAGGAAAACAAAGGAAATGATAGTTGATAATCATAGCTTTAACAGAACTCCAGATTTTTCAACCAATCGTATTACGGTTTTATGAGAACTTTGGGAGTAATTACTAGGATTGTTATGTAATGAAGTTAATCGTCCATTTTCTCCGTAATTGGTTTTGAATAAAACATCACATGAGACATAATGGTATCTCATTTAAACTTTTGCAGAAGGGCGAAATATTATGTCATACATAATGGATATAAACCAATAGATCGACAGTACAATAAACAGAAAACACATCCGTGGTAACGGATGAACAGATTAATGATTGAGACTTTTATTAAATGGTTTTTATTGGATTCAGGTTTTACGGTGTATCGTTTATGACACACAGAATCAAATTATAAATCTATGCTATCAAAATCACCTAACCGGTCGTGTCAATTGAGATCAATTTGCACGTGGAAAACTGAGTCAGTAGAAAACATTCAAAAAATGATGCAGTAACGAAGAATCATTTAACTTGGTGGAGAAAATTTTTCTTAAATTGTTGGTTTTTGCTGATTAGTGGGATGTATTTGCGTACATGCGTCAGTGTTCAGTTTGGAGAAACAACTTTGTCTAAATTTGATTTTGCCGAGGATGTGTATTCGTAGGTAAATCCGTCTTGTAAATAATAAAAAAGGAAAGGGATGAATATTAGTGATGACAAATCTTGTTTCAAATCCTTTTGTATTTCATACATGTATCATAGCATACTGATGTTTTCATGTATTGTGTCATTAAAGAATTATTTATTCTGCAATAAAATACACGCTGTCTTTGATACAAATGCAGCTGTTCCAATATTGTTTCATTCTGAGTTAACTGCCCATATTTTTTTTTATCCAAATTCAAAATATGAAAGCAATACGAATACAACAAAACAAAAATGATTTAATCTTTAACTTCAATTTCTTTATTTTTAGCATTTCTTGAAAAGTTTGATGTATTTTTCCACGTATAGATATCGCTTTGTAAAACCCCTGTCACACCGGAGCTGCGTTCTCGCGGCGATCCCGCTGCGTCCTTAAATAATGTAAAACGCCAAGGTAAACGCAGTAGAGTCTCCTACAGCGCCGTAACAACGCAACGGCATCTTCGTCCGTCGCAGTGGGATCGCCTTGAACATTTAAGAACGCCATGCGACGGCGCGCACTTTGAACATGCACAAAGTACGCGCCGTTGCTCGGCGTTCTGATAAACACGCCGTAGAAGCGTAGTGAGGTCACCGTGACAGCGCCGTAAGATCTCCAACAGCGCCACGTGAGCTCCGTCGGCGCGCTCAAGGAACGCAGCTAATCGCAGTGTAGACGCAGTGATAAGTCAATTGCGCTTGTACGGAGACCTCACGGAGTCCTTTAGGATCTCACTGCGTCTCTATCGTGCTATCAATGCGCATCCACAGCGTTTGAACAAGTTGTTTTCCATTTGGCTGCGTTCACACAGCGACCCCAAAGAGCTGTTGCTGCGTTCATCGCGCTCTCGTGACGTTTCTTCTGCGTTTATACCGCGCTCCCACGGCGTTTCTACTGCGTTGTCATCAAGACCACGAAAGTGTACAATAGCAAGCGATGTAATAATTATCAAACTGGATGTAGATGACTATGTAAAAAGTAGCATTTGCTAATATTCCAAGACCAATCAATGGACGTAGATGGAATTCATGCCATTTGGTTCTGATGTTTTCACATCTTTTCTATGTTTTCTAACAACTAATAACGGATTTTTTTTGTAGACTTGACTACTAAGAGTTTCATCCTAGTCCTTCACAAATTGTTTAGAAGTAACTGTTTCAATTACAATGTACCTTTTCATTAAATCAAAACAATTTTTTAATCATTTATTTACTAGTTGTAAATTTTTGTTTGTTTCCCATACAATTGTACAAATTAATATTAACCTACCAAGAAGTAAAGAACGTCTTGTGAGCGCAGTCAGCGCGCAGAGCACGCCGTGGACGCGCGGTAAAAACTCCTAGCAAGTCGTGAGCGCTCGGCGGAGACTCAGCGAGAGCGCAGTTAATCGCCAAGTAGAACTGCGTGGAAACGCAGTTACACGCCATGGGAGCTCCGTAAGAACGCCTCGGTCGCCGTCAAATTTTCAAATAAAACTGTACATTTTTTCTGAATTTTCCTTACGATCCTACGGCGATTCCATGAATTTTACAACGCGGTGAACACGCCGTGGGGACGCAGCTTGCAATTGGTGTGACAGGGCCTTAACCAACGGATTCAGAATCGACAGATGCAAATATAATTTGCATGATATGAATAGACTGACTTTCCCAGGATGAACATCTGTCATTCAGTCAACTGAATGTTAATCGAATGGTCTGGAAAGGTGACTGAATGGCACAGCTATGCCATTCAGCCACCTTTCAGTAATCATTCTGTCACATTTCAGTTGACTGAATGGCAAAGGTTCATTTAGTGTTTGTACACTCTTTTATAATATTTGACTTCAAGTTTTAATTTTCCACGTATATCATCTAGCTGATCGGTGTTAAAAATTAAAAACCAAAATTATGTTACATGTACTGAGAAATCTTACATAACATTCTACTTTTAAATAATCGCATCGTAACTCTTAAAGAGTAATTCTTTGAGATGAATTCTTCCAATAAGTTTAAGATTTGTACAACCTCAGACATTATATTAAAGCAACAATTATCCATTGAATCTCGTCAAAAATCTCAAGTTCACTCTGTATTGATATATAATGAAATCTTAGTCTTCTAGTTCTTATTCTGCACATTTTAAACTTAATTATTTCTGCATTAATCTTTTAAACGACTCAAATCTGCTTAATGTCAATCCCAAGATGTTTTCTGGAATCCTGAGAAAGAGTTTTTAATTAGTAAACTTGTGCAAGTCTCAACCTGCGAAGTAACGACAATTTTCACATGATATTGTATTATAATATTCATGAGATGGACGAGAAAAATATGATTTTGTTTATTCTATTTAAATTTGAAATACACATGGTCATTAATCTGACACGCAGACATGAAATAAACATGGCGTTCCTTAATTTATTTCGCTTCACGTTTCATAATATAAATGCATTTAAAACGTTTAAATCAGTTAAAAGCGAAATTGCCCTCCAAAAATTGGCAATGGGCAATCGTCGTTAAAACACAGGGACTGTATTTCGATCTCCAGGGAAGGTTTGTGTTTGAATGATTATTACAATTATTGATGCACATGAACTCGTAAAATCAAGAGACTTTTATACCGATAGACTGAAACTATCAAATAAAGACTTAAACATGCAAGTAAAATCAATAGGACAAAAGTCTACAGTCCTAAGTGTTTCCAATTTATGATGTATAATTCCAAATTTTAAAAGTTCTTAATTTTATTGCAGTGTTTCCCTGACTGCTTCATGTCCAATGAATCTTCAAAAATATCCAATGGATTCCCAGAGGTGCTCATTGTATTTGCAGAGCTGTGAGCATTTACTTTGTTTTCATTATCTGTGTTCGTATTGTAATTAATAAGTTCATACGGAATTGAAATGATCAGCGAATGAACCCACTTTAAATTATTTTCAAAAAAGGGTAACATGTATCATTCTAAATATACAAGTATATTTGATTAAAAAATTGAGATTAAATTCACACGCTGACAACAAAAATTGACAGTTATTTTAACTTGCTGTAAAGCCAGGTTTTACATTACGGAATGGAGTGGGAAATTAAATCAATCACAGATATTGTAATAGTACTCTTAACATATCAATTCTCTATGACTGTCAGTGGTCAAATCAAACATCTAGTCATCTTGTCTCCAGCTCGCTTGTGATATTTGCCCATACTCATTACACTAACATTAATTATTCTGGGTAACAAAATATCAAGCTTTATGCATATTACATAAAGATCATTGTTATGCAACATGTGAAATAACACCATCAGCACGCTATATGCAATAAAACCGATGCTAAACAATGTTGCAGAATTTATCATCATCTGAAAGTTATAAAAATATCTATAATTGTAGTTGCGTATACCCGAAAAACCATCGACTTTGTATGGAAATCTGTCAAACCAGTTGTTGCAAGCAAGACAATGGAGCTGCCACAATTCACTCTGGTCAATGTCAATACAAGAAACTCTTGTGACGAAAATATTGGTATATTAGTAACTACAATTTTCATTTTTTTAAAAATGCAATTTTACCCAAAATATAATTTCATATATATTTGGTTTGGATGTTCGATGTTGTAATTGGATTATTCTTTATCATTCCAGGTGGTCCCGACTTTACCTGCATTCAGGTAGACTTCAACTTAAAACGTAACACCGGCTTCTACATGATCCAGATCTACATTCCGACCATCATGATCGTCCTTCTGTCCTGGGTCTCTTTCTGGCTCAGCATTGACGCCGTGCCCGCGCGCATCTCACTTGGCATTCTTACCGTCCTCACCATGACAACACAAAAAGGCGCCGCCATTTCCTCGCTTCCTAGAGTGTCCTACGTTAAAGCCATTGACGTATGGATGGCCGTCTGTTTGGCGTTTGTATTTGCTGCGCTGCTGGAATTTGCGTTTGTTAACGTAATGCAGCGAAGACAGCAGAAATTTGCTGACCCCAGCAGTTTTGTTAACAGCAGTAACAAAGTAAGCAACACAATAGTCTGTGGGGAATTCTTCCACCAATTGGTACCAGTCTTACTCCAATATATTTGTAAAGTTTCATAATAAAATTCATACATACCTTAGTTTTTAAGGACTCCCAAAAGCTATAATTTAAACTACATGTATTATAAATCCATTGAAATAATTTTATAAATAATTAATTGCAATCAAAGTAACTATTAAGCAAAAGTTTTCTATTACACATGTCTACTAGGATAACAAACGGCTATCCTTTATAATAGAAAAGTGTTCAAAGCGTGGAGTGGCGAACCTATCAAATTACTCTTAACAAATGTATTTGTCCTTTTCTCCCGAATTGGTCACCAGCTAATTGACTACAGATTCCCATTATGATTCGAAACAAGATCGGTTAATCTGGCAATTTGAGATATAGTAGAGGCTTTAAAAATATCTAAACTAAGTGATTCATTTGTCAATGTTAAGTTGTGAAATTAATTTTACATCTTCTTCTTTATTGGCTTGTTTTGGAGCATTCCTGAAAGGGATTTTGACCATCAAAATTCAAACATCAAGAAATATGAAACTTGTCTTTAATTTAGCAAGTAATATTATCATTACTTGCACCATTTTAACAAACACCTTTTTACATCTTTATTGATTTTTTCTATATACCATTAAATTAATTTTAAAGGACACAGAAAATATGATCATTGCTGTTCGTACATTGTCGTAAACAGTATAGTATAATGAGGTTACCTTTGAATAAAATTATAGAATTTGATAACTTCCTATTGTTACATGTGCCATAGTAAATACCAACGTTTAAAAACAATTAATAGGTCTACCTTAAACAAGCTGTTGTTTTTATGTTTATGATATGATTATAATTATTAACATTTTTCAGAATGAAGAAGAGAAGCAGAACTCAAACAACAGACGGTTAAGCAGCGGAAAGAGGGATGCCCAGCGAGTGGACAATGTTTCCCGGGTTGTCTTTCCTGCTATTTTCTTTGCTTTTTGTATAATATATGCTATTGTGTATATGGTTTGATTAAGACAATATTTACAATTTGAGAAGATAATTTATTTTCGAGTTTACTACATAACTACATTATCTTTTTTATTCGAATGTAGCTAACAGAAATCAGTATTCAATTACTAGTAAAAATCAATTGAATGAAAAAAAATTATTAGGATGCACACGAAAATGATGCAAAACATAGGAAATCAGAGAACTCACTTGAAGACATAAGTACTATAATTTTTGATTTTGATTTATATTTTACATTTAGGCATTAATTTGATTGCCAAACGTGAAAAACATTAATAAGTGTTATCTTATTGCATAAAATTGATTAAAAATGAATGGTAGCATAATTTGTTTTCAAACCAACCAAGTTAAACTAGATCTATTTATAAAAGACAACAGCAGAACACCGATTGGCGATTTTGGTCATGGCTTATTTATATTACAAAATTTATATAATTACCAATAGTTTAACAACCAACCTGCCACCCACTTGGTGAGCTGGTATATGACTGTACAATAAAATCAATTGTTCAATCAATGTCAATCAATCATGATAATCAATGCAAACAATGTTCAAGCAATACAATAATCACAATAATGCATGCAATCAATAGTTAAAGTCAATTATTGAAAATAATCAATGCAATTAAATGCATAAACAATAATGTATCATATATGTATATGATTAAGGCGGGTTAATGGCTAGGTTAGGCGGACCCTGGGAACGGTTGACCACCTAATCCCAAGCTTTGAGCAGGCCCTGGGAACAGTTGCCTACATCAAAGACGTGAGAAATCCTGCCATGGTGCAAATTCCGCCGTATCTACAAGCATATAAATATAAGCTTGCAAATACAGACCATACTTTTCTATAATATTGATCGTAATTATAATATCTTGTAATATAAGCTTCAGTTTTTCTAGCGATTCAGTTTTCTTCAAACTTAAGAAATTAAAAAGATATCATAATCTACTAAATCATAAATACAATTCGCCCATTAAAGGTAAAGCTTATTCATGCCTTGCTATTTTGGAAATCAAGAAAACGGTGCAATGTATCTTAATTGTTTGAAATTGTTAGAAAGTAATAGTTGTTCACCATTTAGTTGCAATTTTATGTTAAAACAAAAACTAAATAATAGATCACAAATATTTTCCGAGTCTTAAAATTGTATTTGATGTTAAATATGTTGATGTAAAGTTTATAAGGCGGCATGTATTAATTCTTTGTCAAAGAAATTTCCTGCAAATCAACATACCATTTCACCTCCATGTTATAATTCATAATGTTATACATCGGCAATTATGTCTACGACTTTATTTGTAGGTACATATATGAACTTTGGTAAATTTACTCCCCTTGTGGTTGCTTTCTGACATGTGCAATTAAAGGTTATACTCAAATGCTTTAAACACATTCACTCCAGTTTGATTCGTTTTATTTCCAGAAATCCTCGTGCCATTAGCTACAATGCTTACTCAAGCACAAATTAAAACGGTTTTTTTTACAATTGCCGTTAACGAAATTATAATGAGGAAAAAACTGGTATCTGTTTACGTCTGAACATAAGTAAAAAACAATTAGCTATTTGCTTTAAAATGAAATTAAAAACAAGAACATGAACTACACAATATTGTACGGATAAGCAAGCAGTGTTGCTGTTTAATGACTTAACTCCTTACAGGTTGTCTTAATTAAGAAAAGGTACCACAAAATTGTGATTAATTCATGACTTTAGGAGCAAGATAAAAAAGAATGCCATGGAATATAAATACACATATTCAACTCCATGCAAATTATTAAATTATTTTCATACTAACAATATACTGTGGAATTATTAAAGGTCGTGGAGGGTCAATTTTCGTGGCATGCGACAGTACCCTCCCCCACGAATTACCATCATCGACAAGAACAATATTTACTAGAACTTTTTTTGTCCAACAAAAAGTAAGGGCTTTTCGACAGCCCCTTTTTCCTTTTTATATTTAAAAAAGTCAGAAAAATCACTTCTTATATATTTCAAATTTTTTTGGTTTCAACGCCTATGTTTAACCTATTGCCTTATTCGAAAGTTATGATTAGTGCAATGTAAAAAGAAAGATAACTCCAGATTTTTACAAGTTGCTATACTTTAAATTTCTGTTGGAATATTTTTAAAAAATCATATAAAAGTAAGCATTCATTCCTCGGTCACAAAACTTATAACGCTGAAAGTGTTTATGCCTTACATTCTAAGAGCTATACTTTAAATTTCTGTTGGAATATTTTTAAAAAATCATATAAAAGTAAGCATTCATTCCTCGGTCACAAAACTTATAACGCTGAAAGTGTTTATGCCTTACATTCTAAGAGCAAGGCAAGATACTCTTTCGAAAAAAAAATTTGACTTCTTTAGGCCTTTAAAACCCCTATAAAGAGTCTGAAAAAGACCCATTGGACCATAATTTTAAGATTGTACTCTATTGCAAACAATAGACTGAAAAGATTTTGAAAATCGGAAGAAAAATAAAAAAGTTACAGCAAAAGGGCTGTTTTGAACGTTGACCCCTGCAGATCCCTAATGTTTTAAAATTATGTACCCAAAACCTTTTCCGGTTTGCGCATTGTGTGTGTCATTATACTTGTGAAATATTTTAATGTTTACTTGAAATTTTTTTGAGAAAACGTGAAACTCGTGATTTCAATTTAACATTGAAACTCCCATAGACGATGTTCATCAACCCATAGAACCAGAAGTACTAAATATTTTTTGTTGAGACTTAAAATGTATGTTAACTACTACTACGTTAACAATATCAAGGCGTCTTCTTAAATTTCTAAGGTCAAATGAATTTTTTTGTTTTTTCATCCCCCTTTTTCAAGTTTGAGGTCTAATATCTCAAAAACGATAAGATATGGAAAAAAGTTTACACTAACAGATTTGTACAACTTGACAAGATACATCTTATTCTTAAATTTGAATGCTCTTACTCAAAAAGTAAGTAAGATATTGCGTTTCATTCAATTTTTAGTTATTTCCTTGTAAAAACCGGAAGTAACGTAACCGAAAGTCCAAAACCTTACATGCGCGTGTCATCAACAATTGCTTTAAGACAGTTGCATAATTTTTTCAATATGTCTTTCCGTTTTCAAAAAAATCGCTGACACAAATCCTGTCGAGAATAATAATAAAAAGAAGACGAAAACAATAGGTCTTTTCGACAGAAAGTCGATAAGCCCTAAAAAGAGTTAGTTTTCTCACTGAAACCCGACGAATCCACGAAATAACATCCCAACTAATAAGCAAAAAATCACAATTCACTAAAATTAGCCCATACGAATTAAAATGATTCTACAGAAATACCTTTCATTCTCATTTAACGGCAAACGTAGATGGCTAAAACAAGCGCTATTGCTAAACCAGATCCAAGAAAAGAGCCAAGATAAAGAGACAGATTCCCTGCAATAGATAAAAAAAATATCTACAATGGATAAACTATTGACATATGGGCAACATTTGTTAGCTTGTTTATTTCTGTTAGAAAGTGGTCTTATGAACGTTACAATATAAATCAAAGTACTGATGATTTAATAGCCGGATCTTTAGGTCACCTAAACGGAAGGTTCAAATGACGTTATTTTTTCTGATCAACTGTTGTCGGTTGTCTATCCTTCTGTCCGTCCGTAATTTCGTCGGTCTGTGAACTTTTCATATATTTGACTTCTCATCCAGATCCATTGGACCAAATTTAATTACATTTGATACAAAACATCTCATTTATTAAACAATCTGATATAGAAGATCAAATTTCAGGAAGAATATTGATTAAACAATATATTTCTAATGAATTATATTGAAGAACATATACATGTATATTATTGAACAACAAAATATTATTTTTTTTTTTCAAAAGTGTCGTCTTTATATTCACAAGAGTGAAATCGTCGATTTGCAATTGATATTTTTTTTCAAATGAGATTTTAAATATAATGATGTAATTATTAAAAAAAGACTCACTGGTCTCTTGATTAAAAAACACAATTCAATGCCTTGTTATTACTTGACAATCAAACTTCCCCCAAACCTATTTATCATTTTGTTACGCAAATTTTAGCGTATTCTCTCTCTCTCTCTCTCTCTCTCTCTCTCTCTCTCTCTCTCTCACTCTCTCTCTCTCTCTCTGTCTCTCTCTCTCAGAAGATTATAAACGTAATCATATCATATATCATAGTTTGGTAAAATTATGTATTTCCTTATACCATTTTGTATTAATCTAGTTGCTAAATGAAAAATAGAAAGAATACCATTGAAGTATAAGTATTGTCATTTCATTAACTACTTACCAGAGCATTGTATTTATATTGGAAAATGTTTCAAAGATGTTCTTAACAGTTTGTTTTTAAATGTCATTAAGTTTTATTAAAACAAATTTAAACAAAACATAACTGAAATATTTTTTGAAATGTACAAGTTTTACCCAATATACATGTAAATAGTTCCTGAGAGGTTAGAAATAGAAAACTCATTGTTCAATGTGTCTTTCCAATATATGTACTTCGTTAAATTTGTTTAAGATTGAAACATTTCAATATCTATAACAAGAAGGAGTTACGTTAAAATATTTACATGTTGATTATTATACATTTTCATTTTGACATTTTTTAAAATTTAATCTATATTGAGTAGAACAAACATTTTTGATCATGCGATTTGGTTCCCTTTCCTAACGTACTAAAAAAAACATGAAAGAAATGAAAAACCCTATATATCAATCCAAGTCTTTTTAATCTTAAATAAGTCCCACTTTAAGATGGAAATATTTTTTGCTACCTTTTAACCTGAAAATATCTCTTAGTTGATGAAATTTTAAAAATTTAAAAATTTAAATTCATGACTTCATTACATTTTTTACATCGAAAACCTGAAACACTTATCATTATCTTAAAGTTATATCTCTACTCACTTTGATGGCGTTTCTTTAGAAAAAGTCCAAAACAGAGCCCGACTACTAAAGCAATGAGCATAAAGGAAGTTATGATCATAGCCGCTCGCATGAATAGAAATGTTCGTATATAAATAACATTCTCCTTATAAATCTACGAAATCTCAAAAATAAATCTGTTTTTTACTCTTTTAACACCTACCAAATTAACAAAAAACATCCTTTGTAAAGAAAAATTAGCTTTAATGGCTTTCAAAACACTTATTTTGATATATTCAATAACATAATCTTTCTCATTTTTAAGTTTCTACTTTAACAGGTGTAACACCAATTGTCTAACTTAAGAGGGCAAAGTACTGAAGCTGTCAAATATTTTTGAGAAAACAAATGACTTTTGGTCCTTCTTTTAAAGCTGATTGGTCCGATGTTCTATCAACTCTTACATACGCTTTAAAACCATTTCGTATAGTATGTGTATAATAACAGGCATTGTACTAGTTTCGACAAATCGACAAATTATAAAAAAATAAACCTGTGTACATTTTTCAGTAGTATTTCCAAAGTAACTTTGTTTACAAACGATGAATAAAATGCTGGTTGAATAAACCCAACCAATCGGAGGACGAAACCAAACAGTTCCCTTTTCTAAACATTTCCCTGATGCATTTTTTGTGCTCCCATTCAGAAACTATTTTATTAACTATAAATATAAAATATCTCTAAAATGAGACCGATTTCGCCGGTGCAAATAGGTGAAAGTCTACAACTTTCTAAGTTTAATGGTTTGCATGGAAAATATTTGATACTGTTTAAGCATTTGACAAAACATTTGACCAGCAGCTTTAAGGTACCTTACATCAAGATTTATACTTTAAATGACACTACAAGATGGTGTTTTGAATATTTTGTTGAAGTTTTTGTACCCATCGATTTGTTTGAATATTGCCATAGCTCAGTGGTTAAGGTATCAGAACAGCAGTTTACGAGTTCAAATCCGACTTGGGCATATTTACTTAATTACATTTCAAAGAAGAGAAAAACTGTCAATGTGACAGCAAACCGGGTTTTCTTTTCTGTGAAAAGTATCTACAGTAAAATCCATTGATCAACCCTGGCTACACTGTCACGAAAATTTTCAAATCCCTCAACTTATTCCTCAACTCAAATCCTTTAAAGAGAGTGCATTATTTTGAGGTCAAATCTCAGGACTTAAGGAGAGTTGGTGACGGTTGAACCTTAAGTGATAAACACTACGTATCCAGAGAAATGGCGTACTTTTTACGCACTATCTTGCCGAAAATGACTATAAAGTTTAACAGCTAGTTATTTTTTTTTTTTTTATTAAACATCAAAAATCAAAATTCTAGTTATATCCACACCTCTGTTACAATATACAATTTATCTTTAACTCAATAACTTTCTATCTTAAAAACGATAGGAGGAGTTATCCATACAATAGGTGTACCCATCTGGCAGCTGGCAGCTCGCCCAACCGCCTGCCATTTTCATTATTTTGATAACAGGTTATAATTTTTAAAAACTCGGTTAAAGTAATAATTGTTACCCAAAGTTGCATATGTTATGCCAATTTCACATTTATTCTTGGTGATAACTATCATAATCAAGAATTCCTTAGCTAATTTGAGAAACTCTTTTAAGGTGTAGATATGACAATTTATTTTCGTGTATGGTATGTAATCATTATCCTAGAAGCATAGAATTTTCCGTGATATCATTTTTGTGGCGTCAGCAATCCTCTTGATAATCTTATGATATCTACATTGTACAGTTTGTTACATCAAAATAATTTTGGATATGAATAATAGGAATTTGAATTTCAATATACCAAAGACGAACACCAAAAAAACCGATAGTAACTGGCTCTGAGTTACGTGTAGTTTTTTCCACATTGGAGAAAAGTGTGCTTGAAGAAGGCGACCAGGCATGTCCACTGTTCAGGACTTAAATATGATAGTACAATTACACAAAAGGGAGTATAAAGAGACTGTGTAATAATTGTGTTTATTTGATATCTATCACAGATCTTATTGCAATTGTATTTTTTCAAATATTTTAATACAAGAAACAAAAATGAATGTGTAACGAAATGAGAAACTGTTTGCCAGAGGCGTGATGCAATATTCCTAATGATAATATAGTACAACTATACTTGGAAATCCTTAAAACAAAAGTTTATACCATTTTCATAAGTTATAACATTTGTTTACAAGACCGGATTATTTCTTTAAGGGAAAAAAGATTTGGACATCAATGAAACATATCAAAGCTGTTTACCATTTAATTCTTTATAGCATGCATTTTTAATGTTGGCTTCTTTTCTTGAGAAAAACAGAACAAAATGACATTGACAAGTGCCAAATTAACAAACGCCGGTGAAAAGAAACTTTCACCACAAAGAACATGTATAATAGTTCTCCATTAAGCTAATTATTGCTTTATATATGATATATAATTGAACAAAATTTATTTGATATCATAGATTAAAATTTGGACAAGGTTGCAATAACAAGAGTTTCTAAAAATTCTATATCAGATCTGAAAAAACAGCAAACACCCCCCCCCCAAACCACTGTACCAGATAATAATGTTAGTATCAAGGTGACATTTTTGCAGCCGCTTAATAGTGGAGTGACAATACCATAAAAAATTGATTTTAATGTACCACCCTACCTTACGCCTTATTTGTACTTTTTTGGAAAGATGTAATATCAAGTAATAATTTTCCCCCGGTCGTAGACATTTCTATGGTCAAAATTAAAATAATTAAATGTCAAAGATCAATGACTGAAAATGACCAAACATATACAAACTGAAATAATATGTAAAAATTCGCGAATTATTTGTCAATTTTAAACATATTTATGATATTTAAGTTAAATATCTTTACATGTATATAAAGTAAGTATTAATTGTCACTTCAAATTAATCGAGATTTGAAAAAAAAGACCCAGGCAAATAAAATAGTTTATAACCTATAGAAGAGATGTCATGAAATATATTTTCCATCTGTTTGTCTCATTGTATGGCCTTGCTGGAAGTAATAGGACTTATTTCTCTATTTCTTGACGTTTAACCGATGTGACACAAAGCAAAGCTTTAAAAAAGCAGGATATTTCATGCAATAATATGTAATGGGTGCATAAAATTTTAATATGTATGTATTATTTAGACCCTGCAATCCGTGATTTTAAAATATGCTAGTTTAGTAATTTTTGTAACATTGAAATGTAAGCTATTTTATAATGCATTTTTTCTATGAATTTAAAATTGAAAATCACGAAAGACATTTGTATGCACATATAAATAACTATAAAACAAACAATTATAAGTAAAATTAATATTTTCGATTAAGTATGTCATTTTAAAACATTATTTTATTGTCCTACGTAATGGGTCTCAAACTGAATCGCACGCCTATTATATACAAAGTTTATTCTATCAAAAACTATGTTTTTTCAACTGAAACAAACATGACTGATTAAGAACAACTTGTGCAACTGAGATTTCCTTCCTCATATTTGTCAATCATACTTTAGAACAATTAGCTTAGTGCAGTATTCATCACAGATCAATACTAGCAGAGATTCATTTATTCTGAATGTTTAAGAACTCCATAATAATGTAACAAATCAAAACCAATGTATAAAACTGTTTATAATGTTATCATTTGCTATTTATAAAATATACTCAGCGAACCAAGAATACAATATTATTTTATTATTTATTTGTGGTAAGAAATAATAGACACACCGATTTCAGGAATAGTATATTTGATTGAATTGTAATCTTAGTTATTTCTAACTATTTCTTGAAATAACCATAAATACAAGTCAATTAATTAATTCTTTTGTAATTTTAGTAATTTCTAACTATTTCTTGAAATAACCATAAATACAAGTAAATTAATTTATTCTTTAAAAATTCTTGACAGACAATCTAAAATACGAAAAAAGCTTATTTCATAAATTTAATTGTCTACTAAAACTGATTTGATGAGAAATCTCTAAAATCTCTAAAATCAGACAAAACTGTTCAAAGAGCTAGGATTGTGCAAGTAAATGTAAGGAAAAATACGACACATCACCAAGTATGTCGATTTACAAAACTAATAATATTTTTTATAGGTTTGTCTTTAATTCACGTAGTTTAATGCTGAGAGTTCTGGAAATTGGACCAACAATAAATGTCAGTGTTATGGCCTTTACATTTTTTGAGGTTGAAAGAGGCAATATTTTTATATAATATGATCGAGTCTTCCCATCTGAATTAAATTGAGAAGTCATAATTAGCCTGCTGCTAATGTTTTCCACCTGAAAAGAAAAAGAAAGACTGTTTATCATTAAATTTAAACAAGAAATTAAAATAAAATTACTATATGGAATTTTTTGGAGTACATTGGGAAATTAAACAAACGAAAAAGTATTGTGAAAGAAACAAAGTAAAGACTGTTTGCAAATTCCAAATCTACGTTTATGCTTTTCTATAATATATCTGAAATTGCTTTATCCCTTAATAAGGTATTCAATGTATAACGATCACATGTTGTTCCTAATACAAATGTAATTAGATTTTCTGAGCCTTTAAACAATGGTAGCATTTCGAAGGTTTTATCGAATGAAAATACTCCACAAATGAATTTTCTTAAAATTAGATTATTGTCGAACTGCATTCTGAATTTAACATTAACGTCCTTGCATGAGCAGCGCGTGTGCTATAAATTAAAAAAAAGTATTCAATAGATTCATTTTATTGAAATATTAAATAAACTGAATCCTTTACCTGAAAAATTTCGACAAAATAAAAATTGTATTTTCCTCTTTACCTCATGAGAAATTCATGTAACTCTTCAAAGAAGTTATTTACTGGCTTTAAATGACCGTTTTCTTTTTATCTAGTTCATTTCACGAACATTGTGTGGATTTGTTATTCATCAGTTTGTTACCTCAAATCCACAAAGTTTTAAATTTACAATCTCTACATATAGTTCTTGTGCGCAGGTGGAATGAGTTTGTGAACACATTTTCTACTCTTCCACTGGCCGTTATTCCAATTGGTTAGTATCATCAGTTGTAAAACCTGGTAACTTTTCTTATTGTGAAGATAATGATAAAGTTTAAAGGTTATTTAAATCGTAATGAACTACTATTATTTGCATGTGTTTATTTACAGAATCTCCTTTTTGCACATATTAAAATCATCAACAAAATACCTTGCCTTTATTATTTACTCGATCACAATTGTAATCTAGCAATACATATTCAACTATTTTTAAAATGGTTAAATTTGTTCAATATCCCCACATTACACATTAAAAACCTTAGTTATTTTTATAAAAGAACATCATGCGAGAGAGTGTTTTGTCCCAGTTGGTTAGTATGATCAAATTAGTTGTTAAACCTGGTACATGTAACTTTTGATTCTGATTTACTGTGGGTCTCATTTACTGGAACCTGCTATATATCTCTGTTTGTAAGGACTTTTGTGAAGCTTTAGAATCCAGTACAAATAAGGTTAATCAAATTCATTTTGTTTTTTGGGGAAATGAAAGATATCCATAACCGATTTATGATTTAGAAGTATTTCCTGCTTGGAAAGGCTGCTATGGGTGTAATTAGAATTAATATGTGTAGAATCGAAACCTAGTTCTTTGAAAATGCAATTAATATAATGTGCCTTACAAACAAATTGGTGTGGTTCTACAGCTCGACTAATCTGATGACGTACATGTAGTAAATCGTGATAAAGGCATATAAAAACAAAACGGAAATGAGAATACGTTTTAAAAATCCTTTTGATTTATTTTTAATTGAATACATTTTAAATTTAATCCTTATACCAGACAATTTCTGATTGTGTTATTATGGTGTCTGAGGAAAACGATGTTTTAACGCATTACTTACCGTGTCATCGTCATAAGTTACATTCAAGATTTGTGTAGAAACTGAAGGAAACACCTTTGACAATGAAAACCAGCAATGGTCAATTAACTTTTCATCTATACAATCCCCTTTGCTTTGGTCAGTATTTCCTATATCTGAAACACAACATCTCTTTGAATACTTTTTATATTGAAATCTAGACATAAAATAAAAGGCATAACAATATGGTCCCTTAATCACGCATGTTAAATGGGTTAGAATATTTGATATACAATCAAAGTATGGTTTATTGGTTCAAACACACTTTAATAAAGGCACATGTAAACATGATTTTTCGGGATCATATTATGTTGTTACAGAATATGATCTTAAAATTTATTTTTCTTACAAATATTGTGGGTTTTTTTTACAAAAAAAAAACTAAACCAATAAGTAGCTGACATTCTATTGAAAATTATTGAAAACCTATTACAAATCTTAAAATTTTATCAATTAACACATCCTAAATTTCTTACCAAAGCTCAGCATATTCAAAAACGTCAATTAATACTTTCTATAAATTGTATAAAAATGTAATTATAAAATAGCTCGAAAATTGACTTCATGTTGATATTAATTTTTAGATACTATGAATCTTACCATATATTTTTACAGTTAATGTAGCTTGAGAAAATCCATAGTTACATTGAAATATAGCGGCATTAAAGTTATAGTCCAACATAGGTGTACTAAGACTGAATCCGTCGGACCCAGCGATCTCATTGTATCCACTACCGGCTGTTGATAAATTGCCATCACTTATCAACGTAACCCCATTTAAAACCCAGCTTCTTGGTATAGTATAATCAACATTTCCTGAATACAATATACATTCAATCGTCAATGTGTTCCCGTTCAAAGTAGAAAAATCTCGTGTTTCTCCAAGCGTAATGGAAACACCTAAAAAATGAAAAAAGAGGAAAGAAAAATATAATGTATATTGATAACTACAATATACATTTTGATTGACCTAAATTGATAAGCATTCCCCTAAACAGTTTGATAACCATTTTGAATCGGGATCACGTTTTATTTTGTAAGTTTAAACAAAAACTATTGAACTTCGCTAAAGTAAGAACAGAGGATTTAACGGTCATATGAATACCATAGCCCTTATATTGACATAACAGAGAACCTTATGTTTGCATTTTAAGCTTCATGTTTAAGTCTCTAACCTTTAATTTGAGACCCCTTTGACTGTTATCCTGCCCTGTTTTAATTATTTGATGTTTTAAACATTCATTTATGAAAATGTGGAAGGAGGTTCAACAGTTGGAGGAATCTCGGTTTATCTACACCTTAGCCACAGGGGCCAAAAATGTAAACTTTTCTTAATAAGAGACTCACAATCCTTCAATCTTTTATAATATTCAGTTTCATTTATAATGCACACAACATACAAACAGCTTCTTTAAACAAGTATTTT
The DNA here is from genome assembly GCF_963853765.1 of Magallana gigas. Lineage (NCBI taxonomy): Eukaryota > Metazoa > Mollusca > Bivalvia > Ostreida > Ostreidae > Magallana > Magallana gigas. The sequence goes on along the minus strand of NC_088857.1, from coordinate 32,989,347 downwards.
ATACACATTTCATAAAATAGAACATATTTAATTTACCATACAGTTTTCAAGATAAAGTTCAAATTGTTAATGAATGACACACACCGATTACTCTTATCTCATCTTCTGCCCCATGTCCTGGTCTGTGAATTCAGGTCATTTTGAACATATAAACAATGCATGACTTTATCTCCCACGATTTGGATAGTACAGAAGAAAAATATATAATATCAATAGCCTTTCACTATGTGGCCATATTGGTCCCGTCCTAGCTAAAGGGCCTGAACCCCTGACCCTGGGACCATGAATTTACAATTCATGGAGATCATAACCACGGTTTAAGTTTTTCTCTAATATACACTCAACTAAACTTCTAAGTGTTTATCCTTATCAATAAAATAGCTTAAAATTTATGTAATAAAATGTGAAAGTTTAAACATTTCGTAACTGACATGTCTTCTCATCAATAGCACAGATAAAAAAACTACACCGATTGAAATCATTTACAAGTGACGAAACGTGAAAACGAATATTTGTTTTTTATGCACTTGTTTGATATATATTTCATTATTTTGTGAATGATTGTAGTCTTTGATGATATATATAGTTTTGAAAGAAAACCACTTAACATGGTCAAGAACCGCGAAAACAGTCACAGTCTTTGAAATATATTGTACTCACTTTAGAGCTCGTTTCAAAATTCCGTCGATTTTCCCACTGGGTGACAGCCAATATGTTTACGTCAGCCACTCGATAAACTTAGTCAGCCTGTAACTTCGCCGGCATCAAAAGGATGCCGCCGTCACAACAACGCATGCGATAGAAACAGTGCAATTGCACTAGAGATGGAACCTGCAGATCGGAAAACAATTGTCTTGTTTTTTTTATTCTAATATTAAGTACTATTAATATGCATATTTGAAATTACTTTATAAAAATGTAGCATAAACATACACAGAGACTCAGAGAGAGAGAGAGAGAGAGAGAGAGAGAGAGAGAGAGAGAGAGAGAGAGAGAGAGAGAGAACGCATGCGGTTGAAACGTGCAACTGTAAATATAGTGTACTGCAGATCAAAAAACAACTGATTCTCTTATATATACTTATATTTGAAATTATTGTTTTGTTTGGAATGACTTACTATTCAAATATATGGAGAGAGAGAGAGAGAGAGAGAGAGAGAGAGAGTGAGTTAACTTAGTTGGTTAAGATAGGGCCTCATCAGGCCATCACTAACTTTTTTGAAGTCAATATAATACTCAGTCTCAAGTCTGAGTATTGATCTGCAATTTATTATTTAAAAAAAAGGATTTGAGTTGGAAAAAATAGTTGAGTGATTTAAAGGAGCCAAATTTTCAAAACAAATTCTGCTTACATATATTTGTGTTCTTTTCGTAGCGCGCTGAATAAAGTATGTTGTTAATCATAGCTGCAGCCGACTGAGCTCATTATAATGCACTATTGCCATTTCTAGGTTTACCCCTGAACCTCACACAGGTTAGTGGACTACGTACTTGTATGTAAGGAATGCTATAGCATCTTCGCTGATTAAAAAATCTTGACTGATTCTTATCCAATCGGATCGTAGTAGGCGGAGTTAACAATTTACCGCTCGTGTCTTGAATGAGAGAGAGAGAGAGAGAGAGAGAGAGAGAGAGAGAGAGAGAGAGAGAGAGAGAGAGAGAGTGAATGCATCGATACAATTCAAACATGTAAATAATCTGCGACCTACAGTGTTCAAGAAATAAAAATACAAGCAACATTTGTCAGTAAACGCATGTATATATGCTTGCATGCATGCATTCAATAAATCTATGTGAATGCAAACTATTGTAAAGAGTCCTTATTCATAATCCTTAAGATAGACGCATTTCTTTGATGCCGGCAAAGCGACACAGCCAGCCAATCTCTCACCAGAGGGCGTATTACGCTGCGCTACAACACCTTCTGTTAACGTCTAAATGCCAAGAATCTTGGCAAAACCCATTCTCAATCATGATATTATATAATAATAGTTTTATATGTATTCAGTCTACATTTTGATGTTAAAGCCTCGCTCAAATATTGAAATAAAAAGAATGTATTGGTAAATCACGGTAACAAACAAAGAACTATTTCTCGGAGTAATACTATATTACCAATGATTTCGTGGCACTACTTTTTAGACGTTAACAGAGGTATAAGTGGAGCGAAGCAGGAACGATAACTCTGGGTAGAGATTGACAGCCAGCGGTCGTACTGCGTGGGAGTTTCGGCAATCTGATTAAAATAAGATCTTTGATCCGCTCTGACAAATTCGATTCTTTGTGTAGCGACATCGAATTTGTCAGAGCGGATCAAAGATCTTATTTTAATCAGATTGGAGTTTCGGCGGCATGTCTTTGATACCGGTGAAGCGATGGGCGTCTGGATTTAGCGAGCTGCTGACGAAAACAAAACTGTCACCAAGTGGGAAAATCGATGATATTTTGAAACAAGCTCTAAATTTGCTGTGTTTTTTCCTCGACATTATTTAAAATATTAATCAATCCGAAAGTTGTTATTATATAATTTTTCTATTTCATATACATAATATCATTTTCTTTGGCAACTTAAAACAATCCAAAAGCTCTGAGCGAAATTAAATCCAAGCGGAAGTGTTAGTGAAATTTAGCAAAGGTCAACATATCCTGTCCCCTCCAGAGATCAAGGTAATGCATCCTTCTTAACAATTTGAAAGTAAATGGAAATCAGTCACTCTGACGGCAAGACAAATAAATGTGCTTATTTGATATAGGAAATACATTATACTTGGTGAACACTTAGTTGAGAGTAATATATAGAAAAACTTTGAACAACATCGAAAAGTCTTACCATCCCAAATAATAAAATCCTAAATTTACACAACAGTAGTGGGAGAAAATTGAAAGACTTAAGAAAGACTCTAATATTCTGAACGTTGATAACTTCCAGCAAAATAGAATGAATATAAGTATCAACAGAGTATAGAGTTATTAAAAAGATCTGTTTATTATGGGTGTACTAATACTCAGAATTAAACGAAAGAATTTGAAAATAAATCCAGCAGATTAGATACATGTAATTTAAAACCGCTATTTTTCTCATGCTTAAAATGAAAAGAAACAAATGTCCACGACTTGATGGAATCGATTCAGCGACTGCAAAATCAAAAAGACCTACGCATTACCATTAGGCCACACATACAACACTTTAATAGGATGTCTTTTCAATATATGTGACTATTTATATGGTTGTACTAGAAAAGTCTCTTATTGAAATATTCGTCTAATTTTCAGTACGGAGACCACCAAAATTAATTCAATGTAAACGTATATAATTTTACTACAATAGCTGTAGAACATAATTTTGATAGGATTTCTTTGGTTTGAAGTGGTTCAAATAGTAAAATATCCAACTTTTTATTGCAAACTAACTATTTTCTTAGATATCCCTAATGGATCAACTCCACGGTTCTACTACGGAATATTTTCAACGGTTGACACCGGAAAATCAAATAATAGTTAATGCCCCAGTCACACATTCACAGATCAATTCCTAGGTTCTACTACGGAATATTTTCCACGGTTGACACCTGAAAATCTAATGATACGGAGTTAGTACGGATGCACTACGGAATGGATACAAATTGATACATACGATTTACTGCGGATTTATACGGAGTTAAAACGGACTTCTACGTTCTAAAACGGTTTAGTAAGTTTTTCTAAGGAAGTACTACGGTGGTTTCATCCGTAGTGGAATTTTGAGCATGTTCAAAAATTGTCGCAGCTATACAAGTATTGCTACGTTTGGATACGATAACAGACGGAAAATCCACAGGTCAATACATATCGCCACGAATGATTCCGGATCGCTTCCGTAGCTAATCCGGCATTTAATCCGTGAATGTGTGACTGGGGCATAACAAAAAGATTTTAATGATGTCGTGTAAGATAACTAAGACTCTTTTGACATGGCAATTGTGTGATTTGCGCTTTTTTGAATACATTTAACTATTCATTGTATAATATTGAAAAGGCCTCATGTTTGCAAAAGCGCTATATTGTAGGCAAAATAATGGGAAAAGGCGCTATTCACCTTTATAACATTTTGTAATTGATGTGTCTTTTCATCAATAGCACAGATAAAATAAGAAATTTATCTGTCATTTTTTTTTTAGGGCTTTTCGACTTTCGGTCGAAAAGACCTATTGTTTTTGTTCTGTTTTATTATAAAGGTCTTCCCTTTCCAACGGAAGACCTTATTGTTTTTCTTAGGTTTCTTTTTCCCTATTATTAAGGTCTTCCGTTTCCAACGGAAGACCTTATTGTTTTTCTTAGGATTCTTTTTCCCTATTATTATTATTTTTTTTCCTTACCGATTTTATGCACGCGATATCTCGGAAACAGCTCAACTGATTTACGTCAAATTTTCAGTTCTGATAGGTATTGATCTGAACCTTGTTGGAAATTATTTTTGTTGATGACGTCACTTCCTGTCTTGAGATATCGTGGATTTTACTGTTTTTATAGGGGTATTTTGTACGGAGAACTCCCCTTTTACCATTTAAGATATGATGTTGAACTTTTCAGGGCTGATAGACGAAAGACTGAAATAGTGTCTAATGGTCATTAATCATCTTTATGTCAAAGAGCGCCGAAGCTCGCCCGAGCTTGAAAATTAAGATTAAAAAGGCGTCGTGATTTTTCTTGGTTTTCTTTGAATATCTCTTTTCTCGAAAGCATTTTGTTAAAACAAGTAGAACAAAAAAACTTAATTAAATCAAGAGCTTTCATTTGAGATCAAGAAAAAGGGGCTGGCCCTTTAAATTAGGGGCCAATAAGGCTCTAAAGTTTTTTATTGATAACTTTTTACCGTAAAATATTTTGTGATACGTTATAGAAACAATTATGTTTATTCTAATGTTATTTACCTACACATGGCAATCATTTACTCCTATGTTACATAATTAGGGATTTTAAGGAGCCAGAAGTCCAAAACTTTGATGCTCAATATCTCAAAATGGAGGAACATTTGGATAAGCAATATTGAACAAAAGATGCTTAAAATATTGAGCTTAACAATAATCAACCATAATTTATTTGTTATGCAGTCCTTAAAGGGAGTTACAGGGTCGGCCCCTAATCGACCCTCTCAAGTAATCTCGAGAACGGTACAAAATTTGTAATTACTTTTTGAACAAAAAGTGTTTGAATTGACAAGAGCTTTCATTTGAAATCATGCATGAAAAAGGGGCTGGTCCTTCAAATAAGGGGCTGAGGGGGCTCTAAAGTCTTTTGATGATAACTTTTTACTGTGAAATATTTTGTGATACGTTATAAAAGCAATTATGTTCATTCTAATGTTATTTACCTATACATTGCAATCATTTACTCTAATGTTACATAATTAGGGGTTTTAAGGGGCCAGAAGTCTAAAACTTTGATGCTCAATATCTCAAAATGGAGGAAAACTTTGGAATGCAATATTGAACAAAAGATGCTCAAAATATTGAGCTTAACAATGTACCCCCATATATTGTTTGTTATCTGGACCCTTAAAGGAGTTTTAGGACCGGATATCAAAACGATTTTCCCCAGATATCTCACAAACAGTAACCAATTTCTAAACACTTATTAGTGGTACACAAAAATACCTTTTGACTAAACTGAATGAAAAGGAGCTGATCCCTCAAATAAGGGAAACCAAAGGGATAGATAGTCTTTCACCCATCACTCATAGATCCCGCCTCTTTTTCCGGATACGTTCCGTTGACGAAGATCAAGCGTAAGGTCATTCCATATTCTAAAAATCGGACGGAAGACCTCCTCGTTGCTCGCAACGAGATCGTGTCTAGTTATTATTATTATTTTTTTTTTCTTACCGATTTTGTGCATGCGATATCTCGGAAACAGCTCAACCGATTTACGTCAAATTTTCAGTTCTGATTGGTATTGATCTGAACCTTGTTGGAAATTTTTGTTGTTGATGACGTCTCTTCCTGTCTTGAGATATTGTGGATTTAACTGTTTTTATAGGGGTATTTTGTACGGAGAACTCCTCTTTTACAATTTAAGATATGATGTTGAACTTTTCAGGGCTGATAGACGAAAGACTGAAATAGTGTCTAATGGTCATTAATCATCTTTATGTCAAAGAGCGCCGAAGCTCGCCCGAGCTTGAAAATTAAGATTAAAAAGGCGTCGTGATTTTTCTTGGTTTTCTTTGAATATCTCTTTTCTCGAAAGCATTTTGTTAAAACAAGTAGAACAAAAAAACTTAATTAAATCAAGAGCTTTCATTTAAGATCAAGAAAAAGGGGCTGGCCCTTTAAATTAGGGGCCAATAAGGCTCTAAAGTTTTTTATTGATAACTTTTTACCGTAAAATATTTTGTGATACGTTATAGAAGCAATTATGTTTATTCTAATGTTATTTACCTACACATGGCAATCATTTACTCCTATGTTACATAATTAGGGATTTTAAGGAGCCAGAAGTCCAAAACTTTGATGCTCAATATCTCAAAATGGAGGAACATTTGGATAAGCAATATTGAACAAAAGATGCTTAAAATATTGAGCTTAACAATAATCAACCATAATTTATTTGTTATGCAGTCCTTAAAGGGAGTTACAGGGTCGGCCCCTAATCGACCCTCTCAAGTAATCTCGAGAACGGTACAAAATTTGTAATTACTTTTTGAACAAAAAGTGTTTGAATTGACAAGAGCTTTCATTTGAAATCATGCATGAAAAAGGGGCTGGTCCTTCAAATAAGGGGCTGAGGGGGCTCTAAAGTCTTTTGATGATAACTTTTTACTGTGAAATATTTTGTGATACGTTATAAAAGCAATTATGTTCATTCTAATGTTATTTACCTATACATTGCAATCATTTACTCTAATGTTACATAATTAGGGGTTTTAAGGGGCCAGAAGTCTAAAACTTTGATGCTCAATATCTCAAAATGGAGGAAAACTTTGGAATGCAATATTGAACAAAAGATGCTCAAAATATTGAGCTTAACAATGTACCCCCATATATTGTTTGTTATCTGGACCCTTAAAGGAGTTTTAGGACCGGATATCAAAACGATTTTCCCCAGATATCTCACAAACAGTAACCAATTTCTAAACACTTATTAGTGGTACACAAAAATACCTTTTGACTAAACTGAATGAAAAGGAGCTGATCCCTCAAATAAGGGAAACCAAAGGGATAGATAGTCTTTCACCCATCACTCATAGATCCCGCCTCTTTTTCCGGATACGTTCCGTTGACGAAGATCAAGCGTAAGGTCATTCCATATTCTAAAAATCGGACGGAAGACCTCCTCGTTGCTCGCAACGAGATCGTGTCTAGTTATTATTATTATTTTTTTTTCTTACCGATTTTGTGCATGCGATATCTCGGAAACAGCTCAACCGATTTACGTCAAATTTTCAGTTCTGATTGGTATTGATCTGAACCTTGTTGGAAATTTTTGTTGTTGATGACGTCTCTTCCTGTCTTGAGATATTGTGGATTTAACTGTTTTTATAGGGGTATTTTGTACGGAGAACTCCTCTTTTACCATTTAAGATATTATGTTGAACTTTTCAGGGCTAATAGACGAAAGACTGAAATAGTGTCTAATGGTCATTAATCATCTTTATGTCAAAGAGCACCGAAGCTCGCCCGAGCTTGAAAATTAAGATTAAAGGCGTCGTGATTTTTCTTGGTTTTCTTTGAATATCTCTTTTCTCGAAAGCACTTTGTTAAAACAAGAAGAACAAAAAAACTTAATTAAATCAAGAGCTTTCATTTGAGATCAAGAAAAAGGGGCTGGCCCTTTAAATTAGGGGCCAATAAGGCTCTAAAATTTTTTATTGATAACTTTTATCTGTGAAATATTTTGTGATACGTTATAGAAGCAATTATGTTTATTCTAACGTTATTCACCTACACATGGCAATCATTTACTCCTATGTTACGTAATTAGGGATTTTAAGGGGCCAGAAGTCTAAAACTTTGATGCTCAATATCTCAAAATGAAGAAACATTTGGATAAGCAATATTGAACAAAAGATGGTCAAAATAATGAGCTTAACAATCTGCAACCATAATTTCTTTGTTATGCGGTCCCTAAAAGGAGTTACAGGGTCGGCCCCTATAACAAACCTCTCCTGATATCTCGAGAAGAGTACAAAATTTGTAATTACTTGTTGAACAAAAAGTGTTTGAATTGACAAGAGGTTTCATTTGAAATCATGAAAAAGGGGCTGGTCCTTCAAAAAAGGGGCTGAGGGGGCTCTAAAGTCTTTTAATGAAAACTTTTTACCGTAAAATATTTTGTGATACGTTATAGAAGCAATTATGTTTATTCTAAGGTTATTTACCTATACATGGCAATCATTTACTCATATGTTACACAATTAGGGATTTTAAGGGGCCAGAAGTTCAAAACTTTGATGCTCAATATCTCAAAACGGAGGAACATTTGGATAAGCAATATTGAACAAAAGATGCTTAAAATATTGAGCTTAACAATAATCAACCATAATTTATTTGTTATGCAGTCCTTAAAGGGAGTTACAGGGTCAGCCCCTAAAACGACCCTCTCAAGTAATTTTGAGAACGGTACAAAATTTGTAATTACTTTTTGAACAAAAAGTGTTTGAATTGACAAGAGCTTTCATTTGAAATCATGAAAAAGGGGCTGGTTCTTCAAATAAGGGGCTGAGGGGGCTCTAAAGTCTTTTGATGATAACTTGTTACTGTGAAATATTTTGTGATACGTTATAGAAGCAATTATGTTCATTCTACTGTTATTTACCTATACATTGCAATCATTTACTCTTGTGTTACATAATAAGGGGTTTTAAGGGGCCAGAAGTCTAAAACTTTGATGCTCAATATCTCAAAATGGAGGAAAACTTTGGAAAGCAATATTGAACAAAAGATGCACAAAATATTGAGCTTAACAATGTACAACCATATATTGTTTGTTATCTGGACCCTTAAAGGAGTTTTAGGACCGGATATCGAAACTATTTTCCCCAGATATCTCAAAAACGGTAACCAATTTCTAAACACTTATTAGTGGTACACAAAAATACCTTTTGACTAAACTGAATGAAAAGGAGCTGGTCCCTCAAATAAGGGACATCAAAGGGATAGATAGTTTTTCACCCATCACTCATAGATCCCGTCTCATTTTCCGGACACGTTCCGTTGACGAAGATCAAGCGTAAGGTCATTCCATATTCTAAAAATCGGACGGAAGACCTCCTCGTTGCTCGCAACGAGATCGTGTCTAGTTATTATTATTATTTTTATTCTTTTTCTCGACAGATTTACGTCAGCGATTTTTTGAAAACGGAAAGCATTTCAGAAAGAATTATACCATAGTCCTATAGCATTCAGAATGACACCCGTATGAAAGGTCTTAGACTTCCGGTTCTTGTACTTCCGGTTTAGATAGGGAAAATACTACAAATTGAATAAAACGCAATATCTTGTAAGGTTTTTTATTTAGAGTATTCAAATTTTAGAATTAGATGTAACTCGTTAAGATGTACAAAGTCAATTGAATTCACGCATGTAACGTTTTCTCAAACAGTTTTCAAGTAAATATTTTTATATTTTGTATTTGCAATTAGGGACCTAATGCGCAGACCGGAAAAGGTCTTGGGAAAAAAATTCTGAAAAAAAGGATCTGTAGGGGTCAGTATTAAATACAGCCCTAGCCTTTAACTGTTACTTTTTTTTTACTCATCAGATTTTCAAAATCTTTTCGGTTAATAGTTCAAAATAAAGAGTACAATTTAAAAATTATGGTCCGAGGGGCCACTTTTTGACTCCTTATAGGGGTTTTAAGGGCCAGAAAAATATAACTTTATCACAATTCAAAAAAAATTAAATTTCAAGAGTTATCCCGCTTTGCTTAATGAATGATTGGCATCAGAGCTATTAGCCTATCAAAACTCTTGAATCATAGTTGAGTTCTTTCTTACATATGAATTTTAAAAACTTTTCTTCGAGAAACAAACGATGTAGTTGGATATAAAATTCTGGAGTTGTCTTTCTTTGGGCATTTAATTTCTTAAATGTTAACGTGTGGGTATATGTTCCCGATATTTGGTCTCATTTTATAATACACAGATTTTGAGAAAAAAAATTAAAAATTTAAACAAGGGGTTTAAAGGGCTGTCGAAAAGCCTTTCCTTTTTGTTGGACACAAAAATAGGTCTAGTTCTATTTGTTCTTGTTTACATTGCTCTAGAAATGCATCTAATAATCAACCAAAATTTGGGCATCGGTCGCAGAGTTATAAGCAAGCAAATGAGATCACAAATCTTTGTCATGTTAACAAGGCTCGTGCCCTGTTTTTGTTTACATAGGTTTAATATATTGGTAAAAGTTCTTTTTAAAGCTGATTTCTCTCGCTTCTAGTTCGTTTTCAGCATTTGTAATATTCACTTAAGGTCTAAAACTGGATGTGTATTTCAACATTCAAAACGTAAACAAAAACATCACGTAAGCTTTGTTTTACATGAAAAAGAATTGCGAGATCTGGATCTTTCTTATACGTGACGACTGACACTCAAAATTTGGTCGAGTATCGGAAATGCCTTACTTAAGCATTGTACACATTCGTGTAAAAATCGTGACCATGCCTTTAATTTTTTTTGATTGTCATAATAAGCAGTTTTTGGTGAATGCTAATAGTCTTTGGTAGTAGTTTCAATACAAAACCACTCAACATGAACAAATTCATTATCGACCAACAGCAAGAGTCATTGAAATATTGGTGTCTGCATTGTTTGTACGACAGATTGTACTCACTTTAAATTAGCTGTTTATTTTGTCGCCGACATTGTTTGAAATATCAAGCAATCTGAAAGAAACGTTATTTTGATATCATTTTCTGTTTCATAGGCGTAACGTCATTTTCATTTGCAACTAAAAAAAATTCCAAAAGCTCGATACGAAGTTCACCCAAACCGGAACTTTAGCAAATGTTAAGGTCGCAGGTTGCAACAGAGGTCAGGTTAAATGCGACGTTTCTAACTTATTGACAGTTAAATGAAAATCAGTTACTCCGACGACAAAACAAATACAGTTATTTATTTTATATAGTAAATACATTATACGGGTGAAGTCTTACAACTTTGGTTTAGTGTTGGTCCCACAAATTACAGTCCTTGCCAATCAAACCCTGATAAGTTTCATTTTTGGGAGTTGATGTTAATCATCTCTCCTATGCAGTTACTCAGACAAACCGAAAGTGAAACAGTGTTTGGACCTCAGCACAAATCATTGCTGCTGACAAGACTTAGTTCTTGAAAATAATTGATGAATTCGATGTAATGTATGCTAAAGCATTGTTTTTCAAGGAAACATATTTATAAATACCTTGAAAATAGTCATATTTTAAATGGTACGAACAATTTAAATATTTTTAGTCGTATATATTCCTACGCCAGAGTTCAATATAGTCTCTTTTAACTCGACGCTCGGCTGTCTCCGTAAATCCTTGGCGGAGATTTTCGGTGTCAGACGAGCGTTTGGTTGAAAGAGACTAGAGTTCTATATTGCTTGGATCCATACAATTTTCGAGAAATATTTCTATTACAAATATAGAGTTTGATTGAATTAATGTTATCTTTAAATAGTATTTAACATGATTCATATGGGGGTTTCTCGACATTCTTGTCGAAAAAGTCCAAAAATTCATGGTATAAAAATGTGCGTAATTCAAATTACATGTACTTGTCATGCAAAATAACATATCATTGATTTTAAAATAAATAAACATCGACAAAATCAACTCCCGTCAGTTCTTAAGTACTTTGATTCAATCTAGAAACAAAGACCATGCGACAAAACGGTTGTTACATAACTCTTATTTATGCTTATAAAATATGTGGAGAAGGTTGTGTTCTCGGGAAAAAAGTAATCCTTGGTTCGCTCGTAATGAAATCTTCTGAAGATTAGTACTAGTTTCACCTAAATAAATCGCACATACTAAGCGCAAATCCTTCATAACATTTCAACATCGATTGTTTTTTTCTTAAATGAAAAAAATATATTGCAATGGCATAAAAATTAAGCTTGATTTCAAGGTAGTTCTTCATTACCGTCACAGAAAAAATGATATTTTCATTTTAAGCCTAATATCCCTATACTTTAACCATTTGTTTTTGCTTAATTAAGTGTTGAATAAGTAATTAATTATACTTACCGTTGCACTGGATAATTATAAAGCATAAATGAATAAGGTCTACCTACAAAGAAATTAATATCACAAAATTAAGGAAAAACAAACTATAAAACAGTCAAAGTATTATACCGATCAAAAAGTAGCATTCACAATCAGTAATATGCATATACAAATAACCGCAATGGATTTCTCACATTATAATGACCTTTTACATAAAAGTATGATAAAAGCTTTTCACCTTTCATTGGCTTTAAAGGAAACATTAATATTTCCGGTCACATATAGTGAGTGACTTCGATCACGAGCTATGGCAAAACTATTGTAAGCTTAATACGCATGCGTCATTTCATTGCTGATCGGATTTACTCTAATTGAACTACAGTTTCCTGTTATGGCCGTTGTAGAAAACTTTTAAGGTCTTTCCACCTTTCAGGTGAAAGAACTTTTGTATTTCTTATGTTTTTTATTAGGTCTTTCCACTTTTCAGGTGAAAGACCTTTTGCATTTCTGCTGTTAATTATTATTATTACAGGTATTATTAGGTCTTTCCACCTTTCAGGTGAAAGACCTTTTGTATTTCTTATGTTTTTTATTAATATTCTTATTTTTTTCTTCTCTTTTTTTCCAGGGACAGCTTATTGAAATAATTTTTTCTTTATGGTATTGATCATTAAAAGTTATGGTACCAAATGACCCTTTGCTTGATAACTCCCAGAACTTACAAAGTTATTGTCCTTGTGTACGAAAGGCTTGTTATCGCTACTCCTCTGAAACCATAAGAGATAGAAACTTGAAACTTTTACCAATGTCTTCAGTACACTTAGAGGGTTCTTCAATCTATCATACCGAAATGATCTGACCCCCATTCTAGTAGTTATTGCCCCTGAAAGTATTGACATTTCTATAAAATCACTTCCAACTTTTCTATTATTTGTCATAGAGACTAAGGACCACTTGGGATGGAAGCGTCTTCCTTGGCCAAACAAAAAGACAAAGGTCAAAGTCATTTGGAAATCTGTTAATTAATGAGTTTTTAGAACTCTTTTGTCTCGGGTGGTAGAGAAAAATGTATGTTTCATGTATGTAATAGGAAATCTTAAGACATTTTGAAATATAGCCCCTTGGCTCTTTCTTTTGAATAATAACAGAGTTAATGCCCTTATTTACGAAAACCTTGTTATCGCTACTCCTCTTAAACTAAAAGAGATTAAAATTTGAAACTTTTATCAATGTCTTCAGTACACTTAGAGGGTTCTTCAATCTATCATACCGAAATGTTCTGAGGCCCCCTTCTAGTAGTTATTGCCCCTGAAAGTATTGAAATTTCCGTAAAATCACTTCCAACTTTTTTATTACTTATCATAGAGACTTCGGACCACGTGGGATGGAAGTGTCTACCTTGGCCAAACAAAATGAAATAAAGGTCAATGTCATTAGGAAATCTCTTAGTTAATGGAGTTAGTTAGTATTTAGTTCTCTTTTGTTAAGGGTGGAAGAGAAAAACCTTTTCATGGATTTAGTAGTTCATCTTAAGACATTTCAAAAAATAACCCTTTGACCCTTACCATGAAATAATTATAGAGTTATTGCCCCTATTGTACAAAATGCTTATTATTACTACTCCTCATTAACCGTTAGAGATAGAGACTTGAAATTTTTACTAATTTTCTCAGTACACATAGACGCACCTTCAATCTATTCATACCGAAAGGATCCAAAGTCCCTTTATAGCAGTTACTGCCCCTGAAAGTTTTGAACAATTAATAAAAACACAAATAACTTTTGAATCAATAATCATAGATACATCGCACCACTTGGTATTGAAGCGTCTACCTTGTCAGATCAAAATGACATAAAGGTCAAAGGTATATAAAAAAAATATAAAACACAATGAGGAAATACCTCTAATTGTTCGAGAACAATTAGTCTACTAGTTTTTACTTGTTTTTTGAAACTTTACATGATGACACCGAATTAGAGTGCAGATTTCTGTATAATGCAAAGAAAATTGTGCAAGTTATTCATTTAAAAAGAGACAGAGTACCCAAAATAAAGGGATATGTTCTGAATGTAGTCCAGTTGCATAGGCGTCGGAACCGGGTGGGGGGGGGGGGGGCTGAGCCCCCCCCCCTTTTTGTAAGACCTAACCATTGGGCACGTAGCATCATGGAGGGTTCAGCCCCCCCCCTAACTTTTTTCTAGCAGGAAAGATAATAGTTCCTTAATTTACCTGAAATATTGGAGTCATAGGTACACTAGCCCCCCCCCCCCCCAGGATTAGGAATTTAATGATTTTCGGGAATTAGTTTTTTTTTGTTGCTTGTCAAGATATTTGAGGATTAGTCTAGCCCCCCCCCCCCCCCCCCCCCACTTTCAATATGCTTCCGATGCCACTGAGTTGAAGTCTCATGGCTATCTTAAATGAAGTGATTGTTGTCCTGCAAAGAAATAGTCACGGACCTCAAGCCAATGTACTCCCTAATAAACAGCTGCTCGTAGCACTTTGGTTCTTACCGAATACAACATCGATGAGACAGGTTGCACATCTTTTTGGATTATCGATATCAACGGTCCATGGCAAAAAGGTACGAGCTAGATTACACACCCAAAACGTTTGTTAGATAATAAATTAATTACCAGGTATATCATATTTATAGTACAATTATTTTATAGAAACGAAATGAATGTTGTCTGATGAGACATTAAATCATTTATGGTTTAAAAAGTTATCTTAAAAAGTAATCCATTATGTCCTATCATGTATGTATATCTTACGTAGCACATTGTTTTAATTTCTTTAAGTAAGCACACTTTTAAATTTTGCAAGTAATAAAATGGCCCACTCCTGAACAGCAAAGACATACAGCAGAGGAAATTGAAGAAAATTGCAGACCCCCAGGAGTAATAAGATTTATCGATGGTACCTACATTCAACTATCCTCAGCTCTGCAGGGGGAAAAGGACTACTTTAATTAAAAAGGATTCCTTTCAATACAATTGCAAGTAAAACAAAGTCTCTTAATACCAAAGATCAGATATATGGCAAAAATAAACTTTATAACAGTTATTATGGATGTTCAGTGTGTGTGTGTGTGTGTGTGTGTGTGTATATATATATATATATATATATATATATATATATATATATATATATATATATATATATATATATATATATATATATATATATATATATATATCTTTGATGATTGTTTGTTTTTATAGAATGCTATTTTTGTTCAGCTTTAGCTAAGGTTTTATGCGTGCTCGTTAATCTTAATCTATGTCGTTTCCTTCATTTCTAGATTGTGGTTGACCATACGCTTATGATTATAAATGTTACACTGGATAGCCCGGATGTGTCCATGATGCACGCGTACTTCGTAATTCTGGATTATACCAGAATGGAGACATTTTTCTACGAGACCATTTCAAACTAGATGATAATGGTTATCCCTTTAGAAACTGGCTGATAACGCCATTTAAAAACTTGGGCAATCTCACTAGACAGCAGCTTAAAGCTGACATGAATTCATAAAAGCATTTCGTCGCCATATTAGTTTCGATCACTCCTCTACTGCCACTGGGGTATATATACCGGTTGAAAAAGTTACGGTCGGTTGCCTTTCGATCGAGGCATTCAGGTTGCACGGACCTCTAAATGCATGAACTACACATTGAATTAAAACGTTTGTTATAAAAAATAAAAGAAACTAGACACGATCTCGTTGCGAGCAACGAGGAGGTCTTCCGTCCGATTTTTAGAAGGTGATATGACATCATTGACTTTGATTTTCGATAACAAAACATGATTTGGAAGTAGGAGTGGATTACTAATGCTTTTCTGTTTCATTTTTTATAAGTTCTCTTACGTAACTTTTTTAAAAGTAATTTGAATTTCTTCCAAATAAGATAGAAAAAATTAAACTTTATTACCTGTAGCCCCTAAAAACCCTAATAAGGTAAACACATGAAAAAATAATTACAGGGTATATAAACGTATTATTATGCTTTTGTAACATTTCACAAAATATATCTCAGTAAAGCGCTACAAATACAATTTTTAGAGCCTTTTGGTCCCCTAATTTGAGGGGCCAGCCCCTTTTTCTTGATATCAAATAAAAAGCCATTTAATTCTAATCACATTTTTTTGAATCAGTGTTTGGGATTTGTTACCGTTTTTGAGATATTTGAGAAAGAATGTTTTAGGGGCCGATCCCTAATCTCCTTTTAGGGGCCGTTTAACGAAATTTTGAAGGTTGCATATTACTTAGGACATCACTTTGAGCATCTTTCCTTCTATACTGCATTTTAAAATCCTTTTCGTTTCTGAGATATGGGTGATCAAAATTTTGGACTTTTGGCCCCTAAAAACCCCTAATTACGTAACATATAATAAAATCATTACATTTATTGGATACATTACTGTTAGAAAAACATATTTGCTTCTTTAACATTTCACAAAATATCTCTTAGTAAAGGGCTACAGATGAAAAACTTTCGAGCCCTTTAATCCCCTAATTTGAGGGGCCAGCCCCTTTTTCTTGATAACAGATAAAAGGTCATTTAATTCTACACACATTTTGTTCAATAAGTATTTAAAAATGTGTTACCGTTCTTGAGATATTTGAGAAAGAATATTTTAGGGGCCGATCCCTTATTTCCTTTTAGGGGCCGTTTAACGATATTTTGAAAGTTGCATATTTCTTAGGACATCATTTTGAGCATCTTTTCTTCTGTGCTGCATTTCAAAATTCCTTTTTCTTTTCTGAGATATGGGTGATCGAAATTTTGGACTTTTGGCCCCTAAAAACCCTTGGTTAGGTAACACATGATTAAATCATTACATTGCTTAGATACATAACTGTAAGATAAACATATTTGCTTCTTTAACATTTCACAAAATATATCTCAGTAAAGGGCTACAGATTAAAGACTTTAGAGCCCTTTGGTCCCCTAATTTTAGGAGCCAGCTCCTTTTTCTTGATATCAAATAAAAGGTCGTTTAATTCTACACAAATTTTGTTCAACAAGTGTTTAGAAATTTGTTACCGTTCTAGAGATATATGAGAAAGAAGGTTTTAGGGGCTGGTCCCTTATCTCCTTTTAGGGGGCTTTTAACGAAATTTTGACGGTTGCATTTTGTTAAGAACATCATTTTGAACAGCTTTTCTTCTGTACTGCATTACAAAATATTTTTCCTTTCTGAGATATGGTAGGTCGAAATTTTGGACTTTTGGCCCCTAAAAACCCTTAATTACGTAACACATCATAAAATCATTACATTGCTTGAATACATAACTGTAAGATAAACATATTTGCTTCTATAATCTATTACAAAATATCCCTCGGTAAAGAGTTACTGGTAAAAGACTTTAGAGCCCTTTAGGTCCCTAATATTAGGGGCCAGCCCCTTTTTCTTGGTATCAGATGAAAGGTCATTTAATTATAAAGACATTTTGTTCAGGAAGTGTTTAAAAATTCGTTACCATTCTTGAGATATCTGAGACAGAATGTTTTAGGGGCCGGTCCCTTATCTCCTTTTTGGGGGCGCTGAACCAAATTTTTTAGATTGCATGTTGTTAAGTACATCATTTTAATCATCTTTTCTTTTATACTGCATTTCAAAATATTTTTCCTTTTTGAGATATAGGTGATCAAAATTTTGGACTTTTGACCCCTAAAAACCCCTAATTACGTAACATATGAGAAAATCGTTATACTGCTTGGCTTAATAACTGTAAGATAAACATATTTGCTTCTATAATTTATTACAAAAAATCCCTCGGTAAAGAGTTATGGGTAAAAGACTTTAGAGCCTTCTAGGTCCCTAATTTGAGGGGCCAGCCCCTTTTTCTTGATATCAGCAGAAAGGTCTTGTAAATATAAACTTTTTTTACGTTACATGTTTTAACAAAATATTTTCCAGAAAAAAGAGAAAGAGAGAAAAGCACTAAAATTCACGACGCTTTTTTAATAAAAATTTTCGAGCCATGGCGAGCTTTGGCGCCAGTAGTGCTAAACATACAAAACAACAATCATGCAAAACTTCAATCTTTCCTTTACCTACCGTAAAAATTTGAGCTAAATATCTCTTATAGTTTAGGAGAACAACAGAAGACAAAATACCCATATAAAAATTAGAAAAATCTCAATATATCAAAAACGGAAGTGACGTCATCAATAAAGAAAATTTCCAATCAAGTTCAGACCACTATCTATCACATCCTAAAATTTGATTGAAATCGGCCGAGCCGTTTCTGAGAAATCGCGTGCACAAAAAAAGGCAGAAAAATAATAATAATAATAGGGAAAAAGAAACAAAGCAATAACAAGAAGGTCTTCCGTTGGAAACGGAAGACCTTAATTACATTCAATTAAACACAAAATATATTTATTCTTTGAAATAAGTTCAAATATATCCGCATTATTTTGCACAGATAGTGCTGCCCTACTTTGCATACACATCGAATACGCAGAATGCATAATGTATGTATCTTTTTGAAAACCCCGGCGGCACTTCATTAAACACACTAGATAAATGATAGTAAATCCAAGAAAGTAACAACGTAACATCGTTTCCATCGGTTTCTACAAAAACGCTCCGTTTCTACATGTATAATCAATGCGATCACTGACATTTTTATACCCCCAGCAAACGAAGTTTGGGAGGGTAGATAGGAATCACCTTGTCCGTCCGTCTGTCTGTTAAATTCGTGTCCGGTACATATCTTTCTTATGGAGAAACATTGGAAGTTCTTACTTCACACAAAGATTGCTTATGACCTAAGGGTGTGTCATGACCTTGACCCAAGGTCATTCGGGCAAGTTCAAGGTCACTGACAGCAAAAGTGCAAAATTCGTGTCCGGTCCATATCTTTCTTTTGGAGAAACACTTGAAGTACTTACTTCACACAAAGATTGCTTTTGACCCTAAGGGTGTGTAATATCATTGACCCAAGGTCATTTGGGCAAGGCCAAGGTCACTGGCAGAAAATTGCAAAATTCATGTCCAGTCCATATCTTTCTAATGGACAAATATTGGAAGTTCTTAATTCACATCAAGATTGCTTATAACCTGAGGGTGTGTTATGACCTTGACCAAAGGTCAATTGAGGAAGTTCAAGGTCATTGTTTACAAAATGCTTGATTCCTGTCTGTGTCATGTCTTGTGTTTATGGAAATAATAAGAAGCTAAAATTTGACACAAAGCTAGCTTGTCTCAGGCCACATAAAATTATGTTTTAGATTCCCATTCTCGTCTCTCTGAAAATGGCCTGCGCCGATGTATTTTTTTTTTTGGAAAAAAAATGCGTTGAAAAATTTTTTCAAAAGAATCGGGCTCAGTATACCTATAATTCAAAATGTTTATATTAAATGGCTGTTTGACATGTGGAATATTAGCATTAACAGTTTTAAAAAATAGAGCAGTTGTTATTTATAGAAAATGGACGGTGAAATAGATTCATCCAATCATAGAAAAAATACATGTGTTATGTAGCGGGGGGGGGGGGGGGGTATCAATATCAATTGTGATCTTACTCACAGTACCTCTAGTTCGATCTGCCACAGTGTGTGGTTTGCGCATGTGCAATACACGTGTTTTAATAACATACAAAGGAACATCTTCCCAAGTCAAGGGTTTTTGATGCGCTCCGCTCTACATACACCCTTGACCGAAAAGACAACACATATGCGGGTTAACGATTACGCCATCTAGTGAGAGTACTCATTTTTAAACCTTTGTGACCTCCTGTTCTGACCAATCATAGAATGCTTTATAAACATAAACAGTATAGCAATATGGCTGCTGCCATGAACAAAATCATATTCGTAGAAAATATGGATTCACTCGGACTAAAAACGGATATCAGTATGTCAAATACTTACTATTCCGTCTCAAATTCATTTGACAACGGTTCAACATTGATCAATACACAATTAAAATCATCATTGAAACAACGTTTCTTATTGGATCATGCAAACTTGTATGACACCAACCAGGTGCGAGGATTCTAACCCCGTCAAACTCTGCCTATTCGGTCAAGGGTTTATGTAGAGCAGAGCGGATCAGAAACCCTTGACTTGGGAAGATGACAAAGAAAACGGTCAACAACTATCGATGAATTTTTGAGGTATATGTGCCTGGATTTCAGTCTGTCTTGTTTCGTCGTTTATTGGATATTTCTTGCCAGTGCAGTGGTTGTAATATTATTTTTGTTCAAAACGCGTGTTTACACGTCTTTTCGTCAAAGGTAACGTGTTAGGGCGTATGAAATACCTGAATGCGGTGAAGCATGAACAGTGCTCTCGGTCTTATATAGGGGATGTGTAGCGATGAACAGAACAATAAAAATCGACAACTAATATGGCGTTAGTCTAAGATAAAAGAAACATAATGCGTATTTATGAATTCATGTCAGCTTTAAAGCTGAACACCTCTCGTAAATAGGCACTGTCCGACATATTTCTTTTTCAGCACTGCCCTCCCTACAACCCTTATATAAGCCACAGACCTCTTAACAGTTCAAAGTATTTCGCTGTGTGGACGTACATCTTGCCTCGCCGTGTTACTCGGTCGCGATGAAATTATCAAGTTTTACGCACTTTTTAAAACCAAGAGAGTACTAACATTAAATGAACTGGTCAATGCATTATTTTCAAACATGATATGCACATAAAATAAGGATTAAATGCAGAAAAATCCAAGACAACAGAAGGAACACTACACGTTGGCCTTCGAGTTTCAGATGTGCAATCGGGTGTAACAAAATTGAAGGATTTATATACCACGTACCTGTGTGACGGTGCCTAATTAAGAGCGGTGTTCAGCTTTAAGTTCAACAAAAGACTTTTAAGTGTTCGTCAAAATGTAAAGAGAGCCTTCGGTCACATAAAAGGGACATTCCGAAGATCGAGGGATGTTCCTCTCCATGATCACAAAGACACATGTACAATGATTTATGCAGCTTGCATTTTACATAATTTGTGTGTACAATACAATGATGACGTAGATGGTTACATTGAACATGTAAAAGATGTTCATCCAAATCGATTTCAAAACATTTACCAAAATGGTCATGCTGGTATTGTACGACGAGTACAGTTGGTTAACACTCCTTAAAGAAACTAAAAGGACTGTATCTGTTGTCATCTATTAGAGTGTTTTTTTAACATTGCAATACGCAGCACAATTAAGGCTGGAATTTGGAGGCGGGGCTTATTTTGATAAACTTTGAACTCATGAATATTCATAAGATATGCAACTTAACCTAAACTAGCATATCATTTTGTCCCACAAAGGATAATATATCAATACTTTATTTGCATATTATTTATTATTTTAAAGAATATTTTAAGAGTAAACCCCCTTCGTTGAAAACGTCTTTGAGAAAAAAATGGCGATGGCGACTTACCAGCTTTTCCCCATCAGACATTAGATTTTACCTGAATGCACAACCGGAATCCAGTTCCACATTGATTATTTAATTAGCGACACCATGCATGTATCAATGTAGATGATAATTAGTGCCAATGTGTGGGTATATTTTACATGGACTGGTATATGATCAATATTTTGTTTTTTGCATGTCTACCAATTATATAATTAATTAAAAGAACTCATTTTTACTCTGACAAATCGCTCTAAAGTATCACTTCTGACTGCTGATCCCTGTGGCTTCAAATAAAAATGTCACTGCTCAGCTTGTTTACATTGAAATTAAGGAGCCTTAATATTTATTTAGATTTAATTTCAATATAAAAGTGTGTCATAATTAGTTATATTACCATTATATGTAAAATTATGGTCTAGAATGAAAATGAAAAAGATTATACAATATAGGTTAATTGCTGTGAGAATTATTATCTCTAATATTGTACTGTTTTGATGACCTGTCTTAATTATCAACATGATCAGGTTTTTTTAACATGTTTAATTTATCAGAACAATTTTTAAATGAAATTATTTGTCAGGCTCGTTGACTGTCCTTGCAGATAATTAAACCATTTTTCAAAGCAATACAATTATCCTTGTTAAGTAGCATTACATTGTTAATAGCTGCAACTAGATTGTCATCACCTTCATTCAACTCGCATTATGCAATTACCGTACACTTTGCTTTCAATGACAGGGGTCAGTCAAAACATTTCGTTGAAACTTATCTAGAGGTAATGCGGCTATGCCGATTCAAAGCTTTTATGTAGTGCACTGTAAAATTTTGACTTTATATGTTTAAATTAGCCGGAACACATAACCTAGAAAGAAAAGAGTGATAGCTTTGAGGTTTCAAAATATGAGGTGCTATTTTTTGTCTTTCACACCATTATTAGCTGATCGCCAGCCTTAAAGACTGCATACTGATCAACTATTACTTGTATCGCTGCATACAATATGAGTTTAAGTCTAAATAACTGGTAATTTGATAATTTCATTTACGCCGTAGCTTATACATTACTTCCTTTGTAGACCCCCATACGACTTGTGTAGAACTAGAAGAGGTGAAAGGTGCGGGGTACCCGTGTCATGGTGTTTGATTTCATATGCTGTATGCTCCAGTGACTCATTACAATCAACTGCTTCAGCCCCTAAGTTGAATTTATCCAAATGCGTTTAACATGTTTTTGGTAAGATTTAAAAATACAGTGCCTTACATATATATATTCTGTGGGTGGCGACTACCCTGCATGTATTTGTGTGTTTTCATTCTGCCTGAAATGTAATTAAACTTGCTATGAAAGTATACAAATTACACTATATCACAAACATTGATTGCTTAGCATTATTCCTTGATGATAGAGGTTTTTTAATGGGGGGGGGGGGGAGATTTCTTTCTGCTATTGTAAACATTTATACATAAGTCATCTTGGAGTATTAAGTTAACTCTTGACTTTCTTCAGTATATTAGGAACATTTGTTAATTGTCACAAGAAAATCTGTAATTTTAAAAATAATATATATTTATATAAAGAAATAAAAATTTAGGAAGAAAGAACATAAAATACATATTCATGTAAATGTGGCATTTCCAACCATTCTTTTATGTAACTGTGTGTCCATCTTGGCCTCTTCTGTGTTCACTATTGTTTACAAGAACTTTGAATAAATATCAGAGGCTATTTCTTTGCTCATAGGTTTTCTTTTATCAAAAAAGATTTCCCAGGGTGAAAGTTCATTTTTCTTCATTTGACATTGTTTAGTTTATACTGTTGTAAAGTGCAAGTGCTAAAATATATAATGAGTGTGCTAAAAGTAATTTTAAACTTTGTAGGCTTATGCCTGAGACCATCTGCATCAATGGTGAATTGGCTGGTTCTACCTCCCTATGTTCCTGCCTGTTACCCAGCTCTTCCTATGTGGAGACCATCTGCATGATTTTGTACGAGAAAAGCAATCATGTGCATTTATAACCTCCAAACAGAAATATTAACATGATTATATTTATTTATTTTAGATATACAAACCTAATGTTAGTATTTATATGTTGAATCTAAGGATTTTGCAATTTTTTCAAAATTATTAACAATGATATTTAAAACTTAAACAGTCAAAATTAATCTTAATGTGTAAATATGATTTATTTGTTCCATATGATTTATTTGTTAACAGTTTCCTAACTATGAGTTATTTCTTCAATATTTCCTTGAAAAATGGATAATAAATATTTGAAAATCTATGTATTTGTTGTGATCAACACTCAAAATCTAGGAATTTACATTGTTCATGTATTGTTGTTTGAGTATTTGTTCATTAGGAAGGGGGTGGGGGTTAGAGTTTTGTGCTTGGACTTTCTTAAAAATAAACAGCAATGTAAAATAAACTAGAGGTACTGTGACCAAGCTCACAATTGATATCCCCCGCTAAGAAAAAATCATAACTCATGTATTATTGGATGAATCTATTTCACCGTCCATTTTCTATAAATAACAACTGCTCTATTTTTTAAAACTGTTAATGCTAATATGAGTACACAAACCAAATTCTATTCTTTAAATTCCAAGTTAATTTCAAGTTAACTGTTAATGCATGAAGACATTTGCATCCTTATGTTAACAAACATGACTCGAATTAAACAACATTTCACATGTCAAGCAGCCATTTAATAGAAACATTTTGAAACATTTTGAATTATTGGTATACTAAGCCGGATTTTTTTTAAACAATGACCTTGAACTTCCTCAAGTGACCTTGGGTCAAGGTCATGACACACTCTCAGGTTATAAGCAATCTGGATGTGAATTAAGAACTTCCAATATTTGTCCATTTGAAAGATATGGAATGGGCATTAATTTTGCACTTTTCTGCCAGTGACCTTGCTCAAATGACCTTGGGTCAAGGTCATGACACACCCTTTGGTCATAAGAAATTTTTGTGTGAATTGAGAACTTCCAATGTTTCTCCATAAGAAAGATATGGATCAAACACGAATTTTGCACTTTTTCTGCCAGTGACCTTGAACTTGCCCGAATGACCTTTGGTCAAGGTCATGACACACCCTTAGGTCATCTATGTGCAAGAATTCAATGTTTCTCCATAAGAAAGATATGGACCGGACACGAATTAAACAGACAGACGGACGGACGGACGGACAGACAAGTTGATTCCTATATACCCCCCCCTAAACTTCGTTTGCAGGGGGTCAGCTTGGGGGGGGGGGTCCGGATCCTCCCCTCCCCCCTGCAAAATTCAAATTTCTTTAAATTACATTACAAAATTACCAAAATTATACCTTGGACCCCCTCCCCTGGCAAACTCAAATAACTGTCGGACCCCCCTCCCTTGAAAAACTTTCTGGATCCGCGCATGGAATATAATGAGGTAATGCATGTCGTAGTTATCTCTCATGTTTTTTTCTGTTGATGAATTACTGACCCACGCTGTCACTTGAATTTATAAATGTATGATCTTTATTTATATTTAAGTTACAATTATGCCTCCAGCAATACAACCAAGGGAAAATATCGCAAAATGCTCGTAATGTAATTCAAATTTCCAGCAACACTATATCTACAGAGTTATTTCCCTTTGCCGAAATCTAGATCGGCATTGCGTTTGAAAAGGGGGTTAAGTTAAGGAAAATACTTGTGTATATTATCTTCAACGCACGTTCGCAAAGGCATAACCTGCATGGATACTTTTGATATTTTACCCAGTGATCAAGAAGGTTTTTAGGTAACTGAAAAATAGTACTGCTTTGTTTTATTCTCCGGATTTGTCTTTTTCGTTGATGAAAAATGACGTGATATCCCAGTAAATGATGGATTGTGGGGTGTATTTTTGGGAGGGAGTTGATTTTAATCAACTCTCCTATGCAGTTACTCAGACAAACCGAAAGTGAAACAGTGTTTGGACCTCGATCACTCAGCACAAATCATTGCTGCTGGCAAGACTTAGTTCTTGAAAATAATTGATAAATTCGATGTAATGAATGCTACAGCATTGTTTTTCAATGAAACTTATTTACAAATACCTTAAAAATAGTCAGATTTTAAATGGTACGAACAAATTAAATATTTTTTGTAGTCGTATGTATTCCTACCCCAGAGTTCAATATAGTCTCGTTCAAATTGACGCTCGGTTGTCTCCGTAAATCCTTGTCGGAAATTTACGGTGTCAGCCGAGCCTTTGGTTGAACGAGACTAGAGTTTAATTTTGCTTGGATCCATACAATTTTCGAGAAATACTTCTATTACTGATACATAGTTTGATTGAATTAATTTTATCTTTAAATATTATTTAACATGATTCATATGGGGGTTCTCGACATTCTAGTCGAAAAAGTCCAAAAATTCATATTTAAAAAAAATTGCGTAATTCAAATTAGTTTTTGTTGCAGGTGCCCTCTGATGATTAAATCGTAGCTACTACTGGTAAATCCATTGATGTTGTAATCGAAAATATAAATCAGAGGTAAAGTGGTCATTTTTTGATATTTGGTTTTTTGCTATCAGGAATTTGAAATAATTTTATCAAAACATTGAAAAATATTTTTTCAACAGGTTCTCCGGTACATGTCTGTGTTAGCTCTCAGACCAATCAGCTTTCTTGATGATACAGAATTAGCTCTGTGGGGAAATGAAGAGGTACAAAAACTAGCTATCTTCTACTGTTCAGAGCAGCGCCATTTGTACAAGGACCCAGATACCAATGAAATAGTTACTGTAACTTCTGAGGCTATAGTCAATACTAAAGCAACCATGGAACAGTATTTAAAAAAAATGTCTTGAGACAATTTAAATTAATTAGGTTACATATTAATACAAAATTGACTTCAAAGTATTTTTTTAGACAGAATGGATGACTCTGAAACGAGTGGTCAAAGCACAACAATATCCTCGATCCTCAATGGCCTTACTATGGAATCTTATTTGTCCGTATCACTCGAGTTTCCAAACATGCAAAAGCTAGCTGGATTAGCACTTTGTCATCCTATCAATACTGCTGATTGCGATTGGTAATTTAGCTCTCAAAATCTTATAACCACAAAGTTGAGATGCCGTCTCTCAGGAGAGCATGTAGACGAGTTAATGAGAGTTATGATTGAAGGGCCCACGAATACAGAGATATATTTTAATAGGGCTTTAAAATATTGGAGAGACTGAAAAACAAGATCTTTTTTTCAGTGATTGTTTAATAATATACATGTGATCATGTCATTGTGATGTGTATATGTAATTACTTTTACCTTACAAAATAAAATTTCTCTCATTTCATTTTTGCATACTTTGCTCAGAGTTCTTTGAATACAAAACTAGTCCTTACCATTTGAACCGAATTTAATCTGCAACTGCCCCAGTAGAATAATGTGCATATAAGTTTGCATCCTTTAGTTAAGCTCTTCAACAACTTTCAAGAATTAAATCGATAAAATCAAAAGGGTGAGGAATTAAGTATTCTGTTTATCAATATTATTATACTCTGTTGTATGAAGTCTCAAAAAATTCTCCAATGACATTTGTCAGTACTGAGAATCATTAATGATGCAAATTAAAACAAAGGCACCTCAAAGCGGAACATCCCATCGCAACATGATCCTTCGGGGGGATATTCATTATTGAGGAAAATACATGTGAATTTTTCAGATCAAAATTAATCTGATCAAAATAAATGTGACAAATGAATAAATGATAAATAAATTTCTAAAAACCACTTTGAAGTCATAATATATATTTTATCTTAATCCCCAAGCTTTGTGGTGTAGAAATTGGGGGGAGGGGGGGGGGTTACATGTACGTAGTTGCACTACTACTACTACTACTACTAGCAGAAACTCAACACATGTACACATATGCTTTAAAGTTAAATAATTTAGATTCATTACATGTAATTGATATTCATTTTTATATAAGCATACATAAACGATCTGTATATATTATGAAATGTAGCTGAAGATCTAGCGATCTGTAGTCTGCTCTGATTGACAATTCTAGTTGCTTTTGGTATGTCAACCCATAGTAGTAGATATGCAGCTATTATTAATATGAAACAATCTTCGCGTGATAAATGTGCGATATTTGTTAAAGTCTCCTCTGAATTTTGGACTAGTTCTTTTGTAAGTAATACAGAAAAATTTGTCAGAAAGTCGCCTGCTTGTTTCGATGACAATCGGATGACTTTAATTTCTTGCCCGCTTCAACTTTTATCTATGGGCAATCTTCTAACCCTCTAATACTACAACATGTTGGTTTTTTTTTACCTTTACTAGTTTAAAATCCCAAAATATCAAGTTGTTGATTTGAACTGCATGCGGTAGCGATTTACTTTAAGTCGTACATAAAATTACCGGAAATGTCGATTGTCAAGTCGTACATGAATTCATGTTTTAACTTCGCGTTTTTACGATAATTTAAAACATATTGTATCAATTGACTTGATAATCAATAGGGTTTATCCTTTTACCATGCCAATGAAGTGTCCAAAGTTTGATGAATATTTATTAGAGGGTTTATTGGATTTTTGCTAAAGAGCTGACAATGGACACACACACATAAATACACACATTTCTTGCCCGCTTCAACTTTTATCTATGGGCAATCTTCTAACCCTCTAATACTACAACATGTTGGTTTTTTTTTACCTTTACTAGTTTAAAATCCCAAAATATCAAGTTGTTGATTTGAACTGCATGCGGTAGCGATTTACTTTAAGTCGTACATAAAATTACCGGAAATGTCGATTGTCAAGTCGTACATGAATTCATGTTTTAACTTCGCTTTTTTACGATATTGTATCAATTGACTTGATAATCAATAGGGTTTATCCTTTTACCATGCCAATGAAGTGTCCAAAGTTTGATGAATATTTATTAGAGGGTTTATTGGATTTTTGCTAAAGAGCTGACAATGGACACACACACATAAATACACACACACACGCAGAGCAGCGATGCTATATCCCCCTCGCAACAAGTTGCGCGAGAGGATAAAAACCTCTCTTTTATATTATTTTATTTATTTAAAAAATTGAAATTGGTTGTTTCAGAAATGGCATTTAAAAAACCATCAAAAACCCCTTAATTTTACTTGAAATTCATCACTAAATAGCGAAAAAATCAATTTTTCACCGGAGGGCTTCGCCCCCCTGCACCCCTACCGGGGCGTTGTCCCTGGATCCCAATGGGGGCCTAACGCGGCCCCCATTCCCCCGGCTCAGGCCCATCAACATTAAATCCAGAGTGATCTCTGAGGTTTATTACATACTTAGCAACGATAAAGAAAACATTCCGAACACATTCGCAGGGGTAGATGTGATAATGAAAACGACTTTTTAAAAATATGTATTTTAAAAAATGAAATCCTTAACGATGGACGCCAAATAAATATTAAATTTTAGCTCAGTAAAAGTTAGCCTTATTATGGTTTAAAAGATTCGCCAATTACCTTTACATATAGTTGAAAGTTACTTGCGCTATCTTATTTACCTAGTGCCTGAGTTTTTATGACTAAGTAAACGATCGATAAAGTGTGAAGTTATCCTTTGTGTGACACATTTTAAAAGACAAAATAAAATATAACAACATACCCTTAAAATTTTCGCTAAGAATTCCATTCTCGGTCTAAAACAGAGTTCTGTTCTAGGGTGTGATAAGCGGACTAGTCTCTGAAATGAAATATATAGTCTCACGGTTCGGTCGTTCTAGTGTTTTAACCTAGGCGTCTATGACAACATGAAGATTTACAACTATCAAAAGTGGTAGACTTCTTCTGAAATATCGACCAAAGTTCCAAGGTATGCTTTTTCTTGTTGTCTGGATCTGATGTAAATCACTTAAATGTGTCCATTCTGAAGTTTAAGTAAACTTTTTCTTAATCGTACATGTATATGGGTTGTTTATACAAAGAACTGATAAGAACTTAAATTGATGCAGATAACACATGCTACCATGCTCTCTGGTGTGTGCATGTACATTATCAAACCTTCTATTTTCGGTCCATATATTTATTAGATCATCACAATGTTACATGTAATTGACTTAAAAACGATTTCTTTACATCAAGTTTTTTTTTCTAAATATATTTATCTCGTGAGAAATAAAACAAAATTTTTATTCGAGTCTGACTAGACAAATCAACATCATATCTTAATGTCTACTAGGACGTTTTTTCTTTCTCTCCTGATAAGATGGATTGAATTTATATTGGAACTGATGAGATTGAATTCAACATAGGCCAGTATAACGACATAATGAAACCTACGAATCCACGTATTCATTTAACTTTAACATACTTTAAAACGTACTGTTAAACTATTTTAAAAAAATCTTATTTGATACAATATCAATAATCTTATATTATAAAATAGTATTATACAAATATTGACTGGGGTTGAGGGCAACATTGATTATATCAGACCCCGAGGGACGAAATATTGTTGAATTCAGTCTCATCAGTCCCTAATATATAAATTTAATCCATCTCATCAACCATCTACTGGTATCCTTTTTCACCAACTTTCACTTCGAGTTAAGATTTTAGCATTACTCTAGATCTGTTCTAATTCGGGAGAAAATATGACGCGGAAAAAACTGATATACAGTATATATGTACATATTGAAATCAAATTAACGTTAACGTGTTATTCGCGTGGAAAGTTTCCGCGAAATATCGTACACATCAAGGTTAATACGTTTACAGTATTGTTATGGTTACTTCATGCCTTTGCAAACCCCAGGAAGAAAACTGAATGAGCTGATTTTAATATCTGGTCAGGAGAAAACTTTTTCTAAATCAAATATAACCAATACACTGGTTATGTTAAAAAAAGCAATTAGTGATAAAAAAAAACAACCATATTTTCAAACTAATGTAAACCAGTTAATTTTTTTTGGGAAAAGGATTTAAAAATACTGCATCTGGTAACTCCAATAAAGTTGTTAGTTTGGATGTACGCTTTAAGAATAATAAAATATCGAAGGTTGAAAGGAAAGGTAGATCTGAACGTTTCCGTTACAAAATAAAGGTCGTCATATCTAAATCACGTGCTCGCAGGTGCCAAATTCTCATAACTCAATTCTCATAGAAGTAGGAAACAATGAAGTTGATAGTGCTGATTTTTGGATGCTTTGCGGCAAGCGAGGCTTTAGTATGTACTCCAGAACTATGTGGAATGATCAAAGCTGCCCCTTTACAATGCAAGGGGTCCATCATCAAAGGAGGGGGCTTTTGTGGGTGTACAGACGCTTGTGCCAAGGTATTTTCTGATTTTTGGTCATGGTCTTGTAAAGAACTTGATACAAAATTTTACAACTTTCCACAAATGTCAATACTAAAAAGACATCCAAGTTAATTAATGCTAAAGACATCTCCCGCCCGCAAAGAGTTGGGGATTGTAATACATGTAGTAGATAAAGATAGAATTGATATACCAGATTATAGTTTATATACAGGTATACATTGATAAGGAAATACGTGTATTTCAATGGTCTATGTAACTTGTCTCTTATGATACTCACACAGTTGCATTAATTGCCATTATTAATTGATTGGGTTCAGTGACAGAGGAAAAAGAATATAACAAGATTTTATTTTGATATATTTTTATAGTTTAAAGAGTGTAATCACTCACAAACATTGACACTGGTACAAAAGCAGGACAAATGTCAGAATTTGGAACTCTCTACAATACCTTATACATGTATATGAACGAACAAAGAGCGCCTTAAAATACGTAAATAAATGTACAATAAATCAATATGAATAATAGAATGTATATAACATTAGACTAAATAAAATTACTCGGTAAAAAATAATAATACAATATTTGTTACGGAATCTTGTGTTCGGGTCTTCATCGCGACTCACTTATTGTGAAGGATGCCAAAAAAAACCAAATATTTATCTTTCAATAGTTTACTAGCAATACTAAAATAGTTGAAAACTATTAAAAAGATTTGTGCGGATCAAGAAATTTCTTCAAAAGAAATGTAAATCAAGGGATAATTTACACACCGAATAAAAACTGTGAAAATGTAAAGAAAATCACCCTGTTTTTGTCTTCTTGCTTTAAATAAATGTATTTCATATATCAACAAGATATCGATTTAATTTTCATGCATTAAAAATCATACATATTTCAAACATTGATATTTGCAGCAAGTGGGCGAGTCCTGTGACTTACCTTCCGGTCCCCATTTCTTTGGAATGCTCCCCTCCGGTCCTTGTGACGATGGTTTGGAATGTACCAGTCCAGTGACAGAAAACCACTCCGTGATGAGGCTCGGGAAAGGCGTCTGTAGCAAACCTAGACAAAGTATATATATACATGTACATATTAAAACATTGCTGTGATGTCATCCATTTGTTTCAGCAGTCTAAAATTCATCTGTCCAATATTTGTAAGCTTCTTAAAATCAGACCATTACCATGCAGTGTTTTCAGTTCTGTTATCCTTCAAATTCCGACTGTCTCGGGTAAATCAACAATAAAATTCAGTGTTTTATTTACGATATATGTCTCAAACACTTTTGTAAAAAAAAAAAATAACAGTTTTCAGCCCAAACGGGTCTCGAAACTCTCCGATTTTTTTTCACACAGAACTGTTTTCGGCATATACCCATTGCATATCATGATGAAATGTCGGCGAGGTAAATTTATTGAATTAAATGGATTCACTTTGTGTACAACAATCTTATTTATATATATTTTTAATAGTCAGAGATATCACGAGAGCGTATACTTTTGAATCAAAGTCATTTGGACTTGATTTCTTTTTCAGCCAGAAAAACCCGAAGTCAGTCCTACACACCGTGCCAGATAATGTACCGACAGCGATCTATTAGTATGGTTGTATGGCAAGGCTGGTGGCTCCCAAAATGTGACGCTGAAGGCAACTTTGAGGGAGAGCAATGCGACAATACAGGCAAGCAAAGCGTGTCTTTAGCAGAATACTGTTAATTTAAAAGTAAGTGAACAACGAATCCCCCACGGGTCAATTTTATGTATTCCTCTTGTTTACAGGACATTGTTTCTGTGTTACCTCTCACAATGGCGAAGTCATTCAAAGTAGCAAAGTTTTAGGCTCTGCCGACTGCTCCTCTCACTCACCAGCTAGACGTGATCTGACTCAGTGTCAACAGATGTACCAATTACGCATGATATCTTTCGTCATATACCAGGGAATGTGGACACCGAAATGCGATGCCGAGGGCAAGTTTGAACCAGTTCAGTGTGACAATACAGGCAAGTTCCCACTCAATGAATCGAGTGTAAATTTATTTCATCTGATCAAACGATAAAAATATTTTTTAAAAAATCCAGTTGCGGTAGGGTTTACAAGCCATTAACCGGTATGTTATAGTAGTAAAGTTAACGCATTTCAGGAGGCTCACTACACCGTGAAATATTTTCTCAAATCAGAAGAAATTGTTTTGATTATGATAGATATCTTAATAAATAAGAAGTACTTAAGTCTAATATGCAAAAATATGCAATTTTGGATGAAAAATTACATTTTCAAAAATTTAATTAAGTTAATATGAACAAAAGCTCCAGGTGGATTCGAACGCATGATCTGCAGTTCAGAAGCCTAATACTTTAACCACTGAGCTACGACGATATGCAACCCAATAGAACAATGTAAACAGTTTAACAAAACATTTAAATCGCCATCTTGTGACGTAGTATCTTAAAAAGTATACTTGTAGTTGTAGTGAGGTACCTTAATCAGTAATCACCTCCACCAGAGAAAAAAAACCCCACCGCCAATATGGAAACACAAACGCCCCTTACCGATGTTGAAACCTGTATAATTATGTTCAACCAAATTTTACATACGTGGAATTAACCGAACACAGGAAACCATAAAATCAATCGCAACATCTCGGGCCTTTCCGGCAGGCTCGGAAAAACACCGCGAATGTATTAACATTACCGGATGTTAGAATTAGTCGCTTCTGTGTTACATTTTAGGGTATATCATTTACTTTAATCAAGTCTAGCTTACATCTCAGCAGATCGTAAAATGTGTTGTATTTAATGTATCAAGTTTTATAAAAATAAAAAGGGGGGTTGTCATGAACGCCTAGGTAATACATTCGAGGTGTTTTTCCGAGCCTGCTGGAAAGATCCGAGAAGTTGCGATTGCCATAAAATCATACACCAATTAAATGATAGACAAGTTGTACGAAGACATTTTATTTCGATAACTACACGTCAACGGAACTGATAGCACAATGGCGCACATTATTTAAAAATTGGTTTCATCTCTTTGTTGGTGTATTTATTACCATAGATTACAATATCATACACATAAAATATTGAAATATATTGCGAGAAATATCAATATTTAATATTATAGGACAGGACAAAATGCACAAGAAAGAAAAACTCATTATCTAGATGTCGGTAAATCTGGATCCCAGACCTTGAATTATCTAATCCAGTGGAGTGTCACTATCCAAATATCGTTATAATGAACTATGATGTTAATCACTTATGCTTTATGATGCTTTAACAGATCACTGCTTCTGTGTAACGGAAATTACCGGAACAGTCGTGAAGGGATCTAAGGTTCCACACACGAAACCCGACTGTTCCCAGTACGACCTGACAGAAGAGGACATAACACCTATACCTTCATTCTAATTAAAAGAAGATTGGCATAGATGAAGACAAACTAATAAATGAATATTTATACATGTACGATATTGTTTTTCTTGAATGTCATTTACCTATAAGTATACCAAGCACTAGTTTTAATCGGGTAAAATGAAATTAGGAAAATCATTGTTCCCCCTTCTTGGAACACAGGGGCTTGGTTGTTGGATAGTGAATTTCCTAACTATTTGTTCCCGAAGAAAAAAAAGATTAAAATTGGTAATCTTATGTGTATTTCTGTGTATTGCAATAAATAAATTCACTGAAATCCCCCGTTTTAGTCATGTTAAAAAAGTGTATTCAATGTACTTTAAAAAAAGTAAAGGGACGACACTCGCCATCTTGGATTTATAGGGGGTCCTCGTTTCAAGCTATGTTTTAAACAAGTTCTTCCGTTTCTCCAACAATTTCTGACGAGATCTAGGTTGGAAAATGTTAAAATGACTTATTCCTATCGTCTGACTACATCTGTACGCTGCATAATAAACACATCGTTCCAAAATGTACTAGATACTCGCCAAACTTATCGAAAGCAACGGAAGTTGATGCAAACTCTCCATGTTATCACTGAGGAGATCCGAAAGCATTGGATAAACCAAGAGGATAAATTTTCGCGGAATTTTTGCTCTCTCTAGATTTATCATACATTTTCGGAACATCTCAGTGATTATATGGAGAATTTACGTCACTCAAAAGTAAACTTCCGTTGCTTTCGATAAGTTTGGCAAGTATTTAGTACATTTCGGAACGATGTGTTTATTATGCAGCGTACAGATGTAGTCAGACGATAGGAATAAGTCAGTTGAATATTTTCCAACCTAGATCTCGTCAGAAATCGTTGGAGAAACGGAAGAACTTGTTTAAAACATAGCTTGAAACGAGGACCCCCTATAAATCCAAGATGGCGAGTGTCGTCCCTTTACTTTTTTTAATGTACAATGAATACCCTTTTTTAACATGACTGAAACGGGGGATTTCAGTGAATTTATTTATTGCAATACACAGAAATATACATAAGATTACCAATTTTAATCATTTTTTTCTTCGGGAACAAATAATTAGGAAATTCACTATCCAACAACCAAGCCCCTGTGTCTTGGAAGTGTTAGAATGTAACAGAGAAATGCATATTTTTGTTTTCTTTTTAAAAATCCCTAAACCCTACAAAAACAGAGTTCCCAATACAAAATAAGGCTTGGATTTAAAGCTGCTTGGTCCGATTTTATATCAAATTTTATGCACGCTTTTAAACGATGGTTATGCTAAGTATATGTATAATAATAGACATTGCAGTAGTTTTCCCAATCAATTAAGCTAAATTTCAATGAAGAAAAATACGTACTAAATTTGCTAACAAAAGGGTTCCGCGTTATTTCACCTCATATTAAATTTCACCCCTGACGGCGAGACGGGTATGGTTGTATTATGACTTTGTCATCGCTTTGAATAAAGGTCGAAATGATCAGACAAATTACAAATAAACATGTGTACGTTTCGTTCGCTAATACTTCTGAAGTTTGCTTTCTTTACAATCGATGCATAGCATGCGGGTTAAATGACCCCAATCATTCGGGGGACGGAACCAAACGGTTTCTTTTTATAAACATTTCCGTGATGCATTTTGGTTTGTTTTTCCGTTTGCCCAAAAAGAAATTATTTTTATTTATTTTGAATATTTCTAACTTTGAAAGGAGACTGATTCTGCTGGTGTAAATAGGAGAAAGTCCATAACTTCCTAAGATAAATGGTTTAATTTGTGTGGAAAAAATTTTGATACTGTAATAACAAATAAATCGGACAAAGCAGCTTCAATATTATTTCATTATTGACTGCAATAATTATGATAAAACTATCTGAACTGTTTATTTGATTAGTGAATCACAAATCATCTGGAAACTAATATTTATTTACCTAGTGATCTTTGAGCTAACCAGGTAAGAGTGACATGCATTAAAATGCTACTCCCTACACTGCACATTTTTGTCAATCAGGGCGTTCATTTACATTTGTAAATATAAATGACATTGTCATAATATGATAACAGTTTAAGGATAATTTTCAATTCTATTATCAAGTGCATGTTTTTTTCGTTGAGGAATGCCAATTTTACGTGTTTTTGTACATGCCATTTTTTCCCTACCAAGTAAAAAAAAATCAATAACAAAAAAGTACTGTAACAGCAATATGTTTAAAAATAATACATACCACTTTAAAAATTTGATTGATGGTTAGTATACAAACTATAGAATGTATTGATAATTATTTACGATAAAATAGCCGAACGTTTAGTGAATGAACGAAGTGCTTGTTTTCTTTATTAAATGGAAAAAGAAACTTCTTTAGACAACATAAATACCGTCAAAATATTTATAGTGTAACATATTACTCGAAAAAAATAAACAAATATATGATAAAATCAGGAGTCATCCTAATGTGTATTACTATGACTGTAAATAACCGTTACGATTTAAACGGTCATTTAAAGAAAATGTTAAATATTGCATATCGTATGAAATTTATGTCAGTATTTTTTTGTTGTAGTCACTCAAAACAAACAGGTACATGTAGATGTTAAAGACAGAGACAGGGTCTAATGCCTTTTACAGACATGATTGTCTCTGGTTTAATGTTGTTTTTCCGCCGAAGTGCGTACAAGTAAAATATGGTCAATTCTTATATACGGTGGTTCATAAAATGGTGACATTTACACAGCCAGTCCATGAGTGACCGTCACCTTAATACGGTGATCGAATCAGGGCACATCGACGTATAGCTCCCAAGGCTATTTTGCTGGCATAGTGTAAGTACCGGCGAGAGATTGTCATATGTATATGCAAAATAAAAAATTATCGGGCTTTACTTTTGTTTTGTAATGGGATTTAATTTTGGTTTCATGTGTTTAAGAGATCGAATCGGACTTCAATAGATCGAAATAATGTGTTGCATCTGTTCAAGTATAAAGATTAGTACGTTAATATCCTTGTATGTAATTCGACATGGGCGATCTTTTAAATCAATATTTTTAAATCCTGTACACAATGTAAATAAACAAAATAAATAAATACATAATTATGCAAATCTTTATATAAAATGTAAAATCCATTCCACATTTTACTGAAGTGTCAAACCCATGATATGTATGTTTGCCTTTTATTATAAGGTTGACCTCTCCGAAACCCCATTAGTCGTCGTTCCCCAGGTGTTTTATACATTGCCTAGCCGCTCATGAACAAGGTCGATACAAAATGCTTGAAATCATAACTGTTATCGCTATTTTACTTTTTACCATTTATCATTACTGTAAAAAAACTACATCTGGACTCCCTGGTCCCGTCGGTCCTCCATTCTTCGGAGTTATTTTTCGAATTGATTTCAGTCGATTGCATTTGAGATTATACGAGTGGACTACCAAATATGGAGACATTTTTCAGTTTTCTGTACTCGGGAAAAGCTACATTTCTTTAAACTCTGCCGAGATAATTCGGGAGGTTTTAGGCACGGAGCCAAATGCAACAATAACATCATCTCGGGAACCGTCATTTTTCGGCGAGTACTGTATGGAAAACTATTCAGATATTGCATTTTCTCCAATTGACAAGGAATGGACGAAGAGAAGAAAATTGGTTCACAAACTGTTACATTCCTATGGAGAGGGTATTCAATTATTAGAAGATGAAGTTCTGAAGAAACTGAAAAATGTCAAACGATATGTGGCTGAAAATGGAAATAAAGATCTCGATCCGCATTATGTGGTGGAGGAGTTCCTGTTCGAAAATCTGGCTTCATTGGTAAACATATTCCTTTTATTGCTCTACTCATACAAGCTCAGATACATGGCTCCTTCGAGAAAACTGGGTGCATATGTAGCGTGAAGTTTGCAAATAATGGCTAAGCTTATTTTGTGTTTTTATGTGAATTCTACGGTATTACGCTATAAACTTTACTAGATGATAAGGTCGGTGATCTGGAATTTTTTTTAGGAACTAATTCAATCAAATATTAAAAAAGGATTTATTTTGCAACCTTAACTTGGCAAATAAGTTAATGTCCCTACAATTGTATCTTACGACCCAAAAGTTGGTATACACTGAGTCGAGAAGGACTTGTAAACGAGCTCACCTGAAAAAAAAAACAATAGGTGTATAAAATATGCATTTCCTGACGGCTCTCGGGCTGATATACTGCAACCTCGAGTCGGGCTAATTTAAGATCCACGATATTAACATTGCCATGTAATAAACTCTATATATTTTACATGCAGGTAGCTGGAACGACTGATAAACAGTTACAGATGTGGATGAAAGAAATGGACGAAACAGCAAATGAAATTGCATCACCAATAGTTGACCTGATGTTTAGAACCTTCCCTGTCCTGTTGAAGTTGCCATTTTCTATAACCAAGAAACCGTCTTACTGTAAAAACACCATTAACGAAGTAATGAACAGCATTAGAAAAATATCAGTAAGTAGCAATGACACAATAGCTATCAAAAGAAAATAAATTGAAATGTGGAATCCACTTATTTCATATTAACCATCCAGATATAAAATATCTGTAACTAAGTTAAAAGGTGGGGTGTCAACTTGATTAACTTGACAAGATATCAAAAGTAGATAATCTTAAGACTTAAGGTAACTCCGTACCTATAAAATTATGGGTTCAAAGTTTAAAAACTTCACTTTTTTTTTAACTTATTGGACTTGAATTTCATCAAAAAATAAATAAAATATATATGTATCCGTACTATATAAGATGTAAGGTAATAAAAACCAAATGCCATTGCTTACTATGCCAGAAAACTAAAAATAATAATAAAAAAAAAAATGTTTTCATTAGAAAAATTATAGCATTTAGATATATCACTTAGAGGAAAATAGAATAGAGTTATTTCCCGTTGTCATTATTGAATTATGTCGAATATAAGGATGAAAAAAGCTTATTAAATATCTCCAAGTAAACAATGATTTGAGTTTTTGATGTGCACCTTTAATAACATAGAAATTACAAATCTACTTGCAAGAATTTTAATGAATTCATGGTTTATGTAAAATGTATGATGTCACAGGAGGGTGGATTTACTTTAATGCTAAAAAATAAATCTTAGAATTTGTCAATATTGAGTTAACAATTATTTATTTGATGTTGATTTTTTACCTCTTTTAAGAATGTATATATACAATATATCCACACTAATATCTATACACTGTATTTCACATTGCCTACATTCAATTAGTTCACTTTGAACAAATTCTTCCTTTATCTAGATTGAAAAAGATATCAAACAAGGGATGTACTACGAAATAAAAAATGGAGTTGAGAAACATGGACACCTTATTTCGGAAAAAGAAATAAAAGGCATTTTTGCCAATGTTATTGGAGGAGGTAGACATTTAACGACATATACAAAAATATATTAATTTCAAACAGTAGTGTAATCGGTAATATTAGTAATGATAATTATTGTTTTTTACCTCAAAACTTCTAATTCGCAAAGGACAATAATACATCTACTACACTGTAGGTTTCTTAACGTCCAGAGGAACTCTTATGTCATTGATCTATCTTTTGGCCGAGTACCAAACTATTCAAAAGAAAATACAACATGAAATAGATGACGTCGTCGGCGAAAGAGAGGCTCACGTCACAGACCGCCATTCTTGTCCACTGACCGAGGCATTTCTGTTAGAAACATTGCGGTATATAGCGCATGCACCGCTGTCTCTTCCACACTATGCATCAGAGACATGTTCCATCAGAGGTCATACAATAGAAAAAGGAACCACGGTGATATAGTTTGACTGAATTAGTTTGTTATGTGTACATGCTAACTTCATTTAAGTTAAATATCTCTTAATCGATAGAAACATACCAAATTGCAGAATTCCACATTTGTACAAAAACAAAAGTTTTCATTTTTCTTATATTAAAAATATTAACATCTTAATACTTTCAGATACTGACTAACTTATGGACAGTTCTTCATAGCAATGAATGGGGAGATCCTTTTACCTTTAGACCGGATCGATTCCTAGACGAATCCGGATTGCTGTTGCCTGCTTCCCATCCCAGTAGGCAAAGGTTGTAAACCCAGTCGCGTAATATAGAGATATAGAACACGTTTTATAAGTTAAGGATACAATGACCAAATTTTATCTTTACTTTTCTGTAGTTTGTTGATGTTTGGATTTGGCAAACGAGCATGCATCGGAGAAGTCTTTGCAAAGAACCGTGCATTTTTGTTTTTCGCTACCTTGATGCAAATCTGCACCGTAACGAAACCTTCAGACGAAATCTTGACACATCTAGATCCTAGGGAAATGATGCCAGGCCTAGCTCTCCAACCAAAGCCATACAAAGTACAGTTCAAGTTAAGGAATAATTTTGCTTGACTTATTGTCAACTGAGAGGAGACTGAAGTCACTAAAACTTGACAGGATGACTAAGCCCTGCAATTCCGAAAATTTAAGACCTTTCTATCAAATTCAGTTTCCTGAAAGTTTATTCAGAGCTCAAACGTTGTGAAATAATATTGTTAGATATATAGCTAAAATATTATATTAAGGTTCAAATACTAATACCAGATTGCAATGTATATTTACTTTTAATGCGAGTTTGATTTGTGTATATTTTCTTTTTTAATCTATTATATCAATATTTAATCAAAGAGGTGTAGCGCCTTTTCCCATTATTTCGCCTACACCTGTGTTTGGACGGAAATTACCTGTT
The DNA here is from genome assembly GCF_963853765.1 of Magallana gigas. Classification (NCBI taxonomy): domain Eukaryota; kingdom Metazoa; phylum Mollusca; class Bivalvia; order Ostreida; family Ostreidae; genus Magallana; species Magallana gigas. The sequence continues at coordinate 32,948,345 of NC_088857.1, read as the reverse complement.
ACTAAAAATAGCTTCAGGTACCTAGCTGTCGCAATGATTTTCGAAACCTGGGTACACTGTACTGATTTTAAAATTGTGTCTGTAACAACTGATTTGTTATAAATTTGGGAAACTCTGTGTATAACAGTAGTTGATATTCTGAACCGTGATAAGTTCAAGCAAAATGCAATGGATCTAAGTGTAAATAGAGTACATGTATAGTGTTCATGAAGAGATCTATATATATATTTGGTGTGCTCATACTCAGTCTGAATTAAACAAGATAATTGAAGAAAAACCCAGAGGAATATATACATGTAACTTAACCTCTCTATTCTATTCATGTTTCAATTTAAGTTAAAAAATTACCACTTAGTGGATTCGATCCAGCAACCACAAAATAAAAAAGACCTCTGCGTTACCACTAGGCCACGCATCTAACATTTTCAGGAGATGCATTTTCAATATATATGGCTATATACATGATTGTAATAGAAAAGATACTAATTGAAATATTTGTCTAATTTTTAGTACGAAAACCACGTTAAACCAAAACTAATTCAATGTAAACGTGTACTACAATACCTGTAGAACATAATTTTAATCGGATGTCTTTGGTTTAGAGTGGTTCAAATAGTAAAATATCCAATTTTTTATCGTATACTAACTACTTTCTTATATATTCTTAACAAAACCTGAATATTTTAATGATGTCATGTAAAATGATAACGACTCTTAGAGCATGATGATTGTGTAATTTGCGTTTCTTTGCTTATATTTAAACTAAACATTGTATAATATTAAAAAATGTCTGATGTTTGCAAAAGGCTATATTTGAGGCCATCGTATATTAAGTGCGCTATACCTCTTTCTAAAATTAAAAAAATATATTGTAACGCGTGTCAGTTCTGCTTTTATGAAAACATTTGTTTAATCGTTCCTTTACAACTACAGTGATAGATTGACAAAATCACCTGAATCCAGGTAGATATAACAGAAAAAAACCCATGACTTTGGTGATCAATATCCGAGTATATCTTATTTATTTTAAAGGTACATGTGGCGTATTTTTTCATGCTAAGAAATATTTGATTGATTTATTCATTTAAATATGTTATATAAAGATTTATCTTCACAATAAATTAATACGCAGTTTATATCTATCGGGTTAAAAAGATATAGAAATTAAGAAATAATTTTTGGGAGTTGATTTTAATCAACTCTCCTATGCAGTTACGCAGACAAACCGAAAGTGAAACAGTGTTTGGACCTCAGCACAAATCATCGCTGCTTACAAGACTTAGTTCTTGAAAATGATTGATGAATTCGATGTAATGTATGCTAAAGCATTGTTTTGCAGGGAAACTTATTTATAAATACCTTGAAAGTAGTCAGATTTTAATGGTACGAACAATTATTTAAATAGTTTTTGTAGTCGTATGTATTCCTACGCCAGAGTTCAATATAGTCTCGTTCAACTCGACGCTCGGCTGTCTCCGTAAATGCTTGTCGGAGATCAGATTAACGGTGTCAGCCGAGCGTTTGGTTGAACAAGACTATAGAATTCAATTATATTGCTTGGATCCATAAAATTTTCGAGAAATATTTTGTATTACTGATACATAGTTTGATTGAATTAATTTTACTCTAAATATTATTTAATATGATTCATCTGAGGGTTTCTCGACATTCCTGTCGAAAAAGTCCAAAAATTCATATTATAAAAATGTGCGTAATTCAAATACAAATTAGAAACTGCATGTACTTGTCATGCAAAATAACATATAATTGATTTTAAGATAAACAAACATCGACAAAATCAACTCCCGTCAGTTCTTCAGTACTTTGATTATAATTTTGGCCAACTAGAAAGAAAAAAGAGATCTAGACAGACTGACAAGGATAGGAACAAAGGGACGATTGTCATCGGAGAGCATGTAGATTGATGGAATAGGAATTAAAGCCGAATTAAGATTAAGTTTTTAACTTGAAGTTGTAAGGGTTTTGCTAGTCAGGTTTGTACGTGCTCCATGTGTTCCATATCTTTACTTTATAAGTTATGAACCACAAGTAGATTTCGTTTAGAGAATTTTTAAAAAAATTAATAAATAAACACTCTCAGTACATGCATCCATCAGGGAGATGGGGGGTGCTGGTCACTTCGCCCCAAAGCCAAAGCGCCCCATGCACGAGCGCCCCAAATTTTTTTTGGAACGCCCCAAGTACAATTCACGAGCGCCCCAAGTGTATGTCACGAGCGCCCCAAATGTTATTTTTTTATGATTAATTTTTTTCACGTGTTTGTCACGAGCGCCCCAAATTTTTTTTTTTATGGATCCTTTTTTATGATTAATTTTTTTTTCACGTGTATGTCACGAGCGCCCCAAATGTTGTTTTTTTATGGATCCTTTTTTATGATTAATTTTTTTCACGTGTATGTCACGAGCGCCCCAAATGGTTTTTTTTCATGATGAAATCTATGTTATGAGCAACACAAATTTCCAAATGCTCCGAATTGTAAATCATATTATTGTTTTGTTTTTTACGAGCGCCCCAAAATAAGTTTCGTTATAAAATATTATGAATGTACAAGTGCTACACAAATTGCTATTCTTGCTTCTTATTATTTTTTTTTTGGGAGGGGTGTTAAGTTTCGATGTAGTTTTCGAGTCATAATATATTAATGTTTTGTTTTTTTTATTTATTTATTTTTTTGGAGCGCTCCAAAATAAGTTTTGCTATACAAAAATAAAAAAATGCTGATGTAAGGCGATGACTAATATTTCCGTAAAATGTTTTTTATACAAAGATCAAAGCATGAGCACCGAAATTGATATTCACCAATCAATATCAATCAAACAATATGGCAATTATCTACCCAATTGACTATCACCTAATTACCTTCCAACGCCCCCCCCCCCCCCCCCCCCCCCGTTACGTCACATATCGTCCATCCAGGGTGTTGGGTGTTATTCCTTCGTTGACATTCGCACGATGGAGAAGTGTCTTCTTTGCAAGAAAAAGGTAAGTGAATATTTTCATTTATTTTCTATCTTTGCTTAACAAAACATTAATTTAAAATATTTAATTTGTAATTATTATTTTTTTATTTATTTTAATTTTATTTAGCACGGTCATACTAATATGTAATTTTAGAAAACTCGTGCAAACAATTTAATTAGAGAATCTAAAATAAATTGTGTTCGTATCTTTAATATATATAAGTCTACCTAAACATATTGCCCTGTTTGGTGAGGTCTCTTTAGTTCAGTTTTTTAAGAATCTCGAAAATATATCTGCATTTAATCATTCACATTCAATCGATAAAAGATGAAACATTCAGAAAGGGGGGGGGGGGGGGGGGGTCGTAATATTTGAAGTTAACAAATGTTCATATACAGATATAACAGAATCTTTATATAAATGTTTCTTGATGTTTACGCCAAAAGAATTTACAAATAAAGACAATTTAAAGAACCTACAACTATGCATACCTTTTAACTGGATACTTGTTTCGAAATTCGAATCATAAGAACAAACTAGACACGATCTCGTTGCGAGCAACGAGGAGGTCTTCCGTTCGATTTTTAGAATGAAATTTGACATCATCGACTTTGATTTTCGACAACAAAACATGTTATGGAAAAAGGAGTGAAGTACTAATGCTTTATTGTATCGCTTTTCATAAGTTCTCTTGCTTTTTTAGATACTTGCATTTCTTTCAATTATGATAGAAAAGATCAAACTTGTTTACCTCTGGTCCCTAGAAACCCTAATTGTGTAACGCAAGAGAAAATCATTATATTGTTAGGATATAAAAACGTATTATACCTAATCTAGCTTTAATATCATTTCACAAAATGGGTCTCATTAAAGGGCTATAGATAAAATATTTTGGAACTCTTTGATCCCCTAATTTAAGGGGCCAGTCCCTTTTTCTTGGATTCAAATAAAAGGACATTTAATTCTGAACACATTTTGTCAACAAGTGTTAAGAAATTCGTTACTGTTCTAGAGATATATGAGTAAGAAGGTTTTAGGGGCCGATCCCTTATCTCTTTATAGGGGCCGTTTGACTAAATTTTGAAAGTTGTATATTGTTAAGAACATCATTTTGAACAACAAAATGGGTGATCAAAATTTTGGACTTTTGACCCCTAAAAACCCCTAATTACAAAACACATGACAAAACCATTACATTGTCTTGGTACATAACTGCAGGATAAACACATTTCACAAAATATCCCTCAATAAAGGATTATACATAACAGACTTTAGAGCCCTTTGGTCCCCTAACTTTAGGGACCAGCCCCTTTTTCTTGATATTAAATGTAAGGTTATTTAATTCTAAACAAATTTTGTTCAACAAGGGTTTAGAAATTCGTTTCCGTTCTGGAGATAAATGAGAAAGAAGGTCTTAGGGGCCTATCTCTTATCTCCTTATAGGGGCCGTTGAACGAAATTATGAAGGTTGCATTTGTTAGGAACATCATTTTGAACAGCTCTTCTTCTGTACTGCATTACAAAATATTTTTCCTTTCTGAGATATGGGTGATCAAAATTTTGGAATTTTGGCCCCTAAAAACCCTTAATTACGTAATACATGATAAAATCGATACATTGCTTGGATACATAACTGTGAGATAAACATATTTGCTTCTATAACCTTTCACAAAATAGCTCTAAGTAAACAGCTACAGATTAAAGACTTTAGAGGCCTTTGATCCCCTTATTTGAGGGGCCAGCCCCTTTTTCTTGATATTAAATGAAAGGTCATTTAATTCTTAACAAATTTTGTTCAACAAGTGTTTAAAAAATCGTTACCGTTATGGAGATATATGAGAAAGAAGGTTTTAGGGGCCGATCCCTTATCTCCTTATAGGGGCCGTTTAACGAAATTTTGAAGGTTGCATATTGTTAAAAATATTAAATTGAACAACTTTTCTTCTAATTTGCATTACAAAATATTTTTCCTTTCTGAGATATGGGTGATCAAAATTTTCGACTATTGGCCCCTAAAACCCCTTAATTACGTAACACATAATAAAATCAATACATTGCCTGGATACCTTACTGTGAGATAAACATATTTGCTTCTAAAACATTTCACAAAATATCTCTCAGTAAAGGGCTACAGATTAAAGACTTTAGAGCCCTTTGGTCCCCTTATTTGAGGGGCCAGCCCCTTTTTCTTGATATTAAATGAAAGGTCATTTAATTCTTAACAAATTTTGTTCAACAAGTGTTTAGGAAATCGTTTCCATTTTGGAGATATTTGAGAAAAAAGGTTTTAGGGGCCGATCCCTTATCTTCTTATAGGGACCGTTTAACAAAATTTTGAAGGTTGCATATTGTTGAGAACATCATTTTGAACAACTTTTCTTCTGTACTGCATTACAAATTATTTTTCCTTTCTGAGATATTGGTGATCGAAATTTTGGACTTTTGGCCCCTAAAAACCCTTAATTACGTAACATATGATAAAATCATTACATTGCTTGAATACATAACATTGAGATAAGCATATTTGCTTCTATAATTTATTACAAAATATCCCTCAGTAAAGAGTTACGGGTAAAAGACTTTAGAGCCATCTAGGTCCCTAATTTGAGGGGCCAGCCCCTTTTTCTTGATATCAGCTGAAAGGTCTTGTAAATATAAACTTTTTTTACATTACATGTTTTAACAAAATATTTTCCAGAAAAGAGATAAAGAGAGAAAAGCACAAAAATTTACGACGCTTTTTTAATGTAAATTTTCGAGCCATAGCGAGCTTTGGCGCCAATAGTGCTAAACATACAAAACAACAATCATGCAAAACTTCAATCTTTCCTTTACCAACCGTAGAAATTTGAGCTCAAAATCTCTTTTAGTTTAGGAGAACGGCCGCAGACAAAATACCCATATAAAAATTAGAAAAATCTCAATATCCCAGAAACGGATGTGACGTCATCAATGCAAAAAATTTGCTATCAGGTTCAGACCATTATCTATCACATCTAAAAATTTGATGGAGATCGGTTGAGCCGTTTATGAAAAATCGCGTGCACAAAAATGGGAAGAAAAAAAAAGAATAAAAACTAGACACGATCTCGTTGCGAGCAACGATGAGGTCTTCCGTCCGATTTTTAGAAGAAAATATGACATCATCGACTTTTGATTTTCGACATCAAAACATGATATGGAAAAAGGAGTGAAGTACTAATGCTTTAAAGTATTGCTTTTTAGTTCTATTACATTGCTTTTTAAAATACTTGCATTTCTTCCAATTAAGATTGAAAATATTAAACTTGTTACATCTGGTCCCTAAAAACCCTAATTGGGTAACGCAAGAGCAAATCATCATATTGTTAGGATATGTAGACGTATTATACATAATCTAGCTTTAATAACCTTTCACAAGATGGCTCTCATTAAAGGGCTATAGATTAAATTCTTTTAGAGCCCTTTGACCCCCTAATTTAAAGGGCCAGCCCCTTTTTCTTGAAATCAAATGAAAGGACATTTAATTCTGAACACATTTTGTCAACAAGTGTTTAAAAATTCATTATCGTTCTGGAGATATATGAGAAAGAAGGTTTTAGGGGCCGATCCCTTATCTCCTTAAAGGGGCCGTTTAACGAAATTTTGAAGGTTGCATTTTGTTGAGAACATTAATTTGAACAACTTTTATCCGGTATTGCATTACAAAATATTTTTCCTTTCTGAGTTATGGGTGATCGAAATTTTGGACTTTTGGCCCCTAAAAACCCTTAATTACGTAACACATAATGAAATCATTACATTGGTTGGATACATAACTGTGAGAAGAACATATTTGCTTCTAAAACCTTTCACATAATATCTCTCAGTAAAGGGCTACAGATTAAAGACTTTAGAGCCCTTTGGTCCCCTTATTTGAGGGGTCAGCCCCTTTTTCTTGATATTAAATGAAAGGTCATTAAATTCTAAACAAATTTTGTTCAACAAGTGTTTAGAAAACCGATATTGTACTGGAGGTATATGAGAAAGAAGGTTTTAAGGGCCGATCCCTTATCTCCCTATAGGGGCCGTTTAACAAAATGTTGAAGGTTGCATATTGTTAAGAACATTAATTTGAACAAATTTTCTTCTGTATTGCATTTGAAAATATTTTTCCTTTCTGAGATATGGGTGATCGAAATTTTGGACTTTTGGCCCCTAAAAACCCTTAATTAAGTAACACATAATAAAATCATTACATTGGTTGGATACATAACTGTGAGATAAACATATTTGCTTCTATAACCTTTCACAAAATATCTCTCAGTAAAGGGCTACAGATTAGAGACTTTAGAGCCCTTTGATCCCCTTATTTGAGGGGCCAGCCCCTTTTTCTTGATATTAAATGAAAGCTCATTTAAATTTAAACAAATTTTGTTCAACAAGTGTTTAGAAAACCGATACCGTTCTGGAGATATATGACAAAGAAGGTTTTAGGGGCCGATCCTTATCTCCTTAAAGGGGCCGTTTAACGAAATTTTGAAGGTTGCATATTGTTAAGAACATTAATTTGAACAACTTTTCTTTTGTATTGCATGACAAAATTTTTTTCCTTTCTGAGATATGGGTGATCGAAATTTTGGACTTTTGGCCCCTAAAAACCCTTAATTACGTAACACATAATGAAATCATTACATTGGTTGGATACATAACTGTGAGAACAACATATTTGCTTCTAAAACCTTTCACATAATATCTCTCAGTAAAGGGCTACAGATTAAAGACTTTAGAGCCCTTTGGACCCCTTATTTGAGGGGCCAGCCCCTTTTTCTTGATTTCAAAGAAAAGGTCCTGTAAATAGAAACTTTTTTTACATTACATGTCTTAACAAAATAGTTTTCAGAAAAGAGATAATTAAAGAAAACCACAAAAAATGTCGACGTTTTTTCCATCTCAATTTTCGGGTGCAGGCGAGCTTCGGCGCCTTTCAAGACAGATCAAAATGAAAATAAAATTACAAATCTACATTCTTTTGTCTACTATCCCTGAAAGTTTGAACTCGATATCTTTTATAGTTTAGGAGAAGTTCCACGGACAAGCAACCCCCCTAAAAATCGCTAAAACGTAAATTTCTCAAAAACGGAAGTGACGTCATCAATATAATAAAAAACCTATCAGGTTTTGATCATTATCTAACAGATCTGAAAGTTTCATAAAAATCGGCCGAGCCGTTTCTGAGAAATCGCGTGCACAAAAATTGTAAGAAAAAAAAGAAAAATAACTAGACACGATCTCGTTGCGAGCAACGAGGAGGTCTTCCGTCTGATTTTAGAAATTGAGATTTATGTTCGATCTTGATTTTGCTATTTAACAGCTATACATGATTTAAAACAGGAAAAGAGGATCTTCATTTTAAGTGCCTGATACTATTTTGTTTCAGGTGTTTAGAAATTCGTCACCGTTCTTGAGATATTTCAGAAAGAATATTTTAGGGGCCGGACCTTATCTCCTTATTGGGGCCGCTGAACAAAAATTGTAAGGTTGCATGTTATTAGGTACATCATTTTGAGCATCTTTACTTTTATACTGCATTCCAAAATATTTTTTTCTTTTTGAGATATAGGTTATCAAATTTTTGAACTTTTGCCCCTAAAAATCCTTAATTACGTAACACATGAGAAAAATCATTATAATGTTAGGCTACATAACTGTTAGATAAACATATTTGCTTCTATAATCTATTACGAAATACCCCTCGGTAAAGAACTATAGGAAAAAGACTTTAGAGCCCTCTAGGCCCCTAATATTAGGGTCCAGCCCCTTTTTCGTGGTATCAAATGAAAGGTCATTTGATTATAAAGACATTTTGTTCAACAAGTGTTCAGAAATCCGTTACCATTCTTGAGATATCTCAGAAAGAATATTTTAGGGGCCGGTCCCTTATCTCCTTATTGGGGCCGCTGAACCAAATTTTTTAGGCTGCATGTTGTTAAGGACATCATTTTGAGCATCTTTTCTTTTATACTGCATTTCAAAATATTTTTTCTTTTTGAGATATAGGTGAGCAAAGTTTTGGACTTTTGACCCCTAAAAATCCTTAATTACGTAACACATGAGAAAATCGTTATACTGCTTGGCTTCATAACTGTAAGATAAACATATTTGCTTCTATAATTTATTACAAAATATCCCTCAGTAAAGAACTATAGTAAAAAGACTTTAGAGCCCTCTATGTCCCTAATATTAGGGGCCAGCCCCTTTTTTGGTATCAAATGAAAGGTCATTTGATTATAAAGACATTTTGTTCAACAAGTGTTCAGAAATTCGTTGCCATTCTTGAGATATCTGAGAAAGAATGTTTTAGGGGCCGGTCCCTTATCTCCTTATTGGGGCCGCTGAACCTAATGTTTTAGGTTGCATGGTGTTAAGTACATCATTTTGAGCATCTTTTCTTTTATACTGCATTTCAAAATATTTTTCCGTTTTGAGATATAGGTGGTCAAAGTTTTGGACTTCTGACCCCTAAAAACCCCTAATTACGTAACATATGAGAAAATCGTTACACTGCTTGGCTTCATATTTGTAAGATAAACATATTTGCTTATATAATTTATTACAAAATATCCCTCGGTAAAGAGTTATGGGTAAAAGACTTTAGAGCCCTTTAGGTCCCTTATTTGAGGGGCCAACCCCTTTTTCGTGATATCAGCAGAAAGGTCTTGTAAATATAAACTTTTTTTACATTACATGTTTTAACAAAATATTATCCAGAAAAGAGATAAAGAGACAAAAGCACAAAAAATTACGACGCTTTTTTAATGTCAATTTTCGAGCCATAGCGAGCTTTGGCGCCAGTAGTGCTAAACATACAAAACAACAATCATGCAAAACTTCAATCTTTTGTTTACCAACCGTAGAAATCTGAGCTCAAAATCTCTTATAGTTTAGGAGAACGGCCGCAGACAAAATACCCATATAAAAAATAGAAAAATCTCAATATCTCCAAAACGGATGTGACGTCATCAGTGCAAAAAATTTGCTATCAACTTCAGACCACTATCTATCACATCTGAAAATTTGATGGAGATCGGTTGAGCCGTTTCTGAGAAATCGCGTGCACAAAAATGGGAAGAAAAAAAAAGAATAAAAATAATAGGGAAAAAGAAACCGAAGAATAACAATAAGGTCTTCCGTTGGAAACGGAAGACCTTAATAATAATAGGGAAAAAGAAATCGTACGAAAACAATAAGGTCTTCCGTTGGAAACGGAAGACCTTAATAATAGGGAAAAAGAAACCGAAGAATAACAATAAGGTATTCCGTTGGAAACGGAAGACCTTAATTAACTTAGATCATAATTTCTCATGTAATTAGGTTTTTTTGTTTAAAAACAATTAATTGAAAGAATATATGCCAATATTTGTAAACAGGTCTGTTATTGCTCCCTTTATAAATATAACGTTTCCTTTTGATGTGTTTTTGTTCATTATTGATAGTTTCTACAAAATACCGAATACAATCAATGTATACATACAATACACACAGTGTATACTAGTTCTTGGTGTACACACATCTAATCAAAGGTATCAGGAGAAAACGTACCCGGGAGAAAACGTACCCAGGAGAAAACGTACCCAATCTCTAGGGTACGTTTTCTCCAGGAGAAAACGTACCCGGGTACGTTTTCTCCTGGAGAAAACGTACCCTATGAAAATCATAATTATACTACTTAATAGTTTTTAATACTTTTAAATACTATTTTGCATAATAAATATACAGAAATGTAAGAAATTCATAGATAATCCATAGATAAATAAATTTAATACTTTATAATTTGGACATTTTAAATAATTTTCAAATGCTACTATAATTCATATTTCAATGCATAGATCTATAGAAATATATTCATTTTATGAATGATATCTTTATAATAATTGTAGCAACTTTTATTTTAGTGCAAAATAATGACCTGTCATAAAGTGTTATCAGTCTACTTCTTCTAATTATCCATTTATCGGTAGCCTTACCGATTCGAGTTTCTCTATGCAAGATCCCCCTGATTTTAATTATAGTGATAATAAATTAAATACCTGAGGAGTTATTATTATGTAATATTATGTACTGCCTCCCCGCGCAGGAGGTAGAAATATTCACTCTCCACACATTATACATGTCAGTGGCGTCGGAAGCAAATTGACTGTGGAATATTACATCTCGTAGTAGTTTCCATATATATGAATCAAACAAATATTTAAAAGACTTGGACTTTTTATTAAGCAACTTTGTTTTATAGATAATTTTCAAAAAAATGTTTTACAAAATGCGATATCGACTTCTTGAGATACTCGTCATTTAGTTCTCCAAATGAGATTGCAATAAAAACTAATTATTTAACAGTTTCGTTTATGGTGGATTAATTGTCGACTAATTAAACTGCTCAGGCCACGTTCGTGTATGTGTATGTTACAAATTATTGTCTCAATAATTTAAGTACGTGACCATGGTGACTATGCATTTAAAAACTACAGCAACAAATGATACAAATGTTCATTGTATATTTTATTTTATTTCATTTAAGAATATCTATGAAAACCATTATTTATTATTTCCATAGGGTACGTTTTCTCTTGGAGAAAACGTACCCGGGTACGTTTTCTCCTGGAGAAAACGTACCCTATAAATTGGGTACGTTTTCTCCTGGGTACGTTTTCTCCTGGGTACGTTTTCTCCAGCATTCTAATCAAAGGGGTACGCGACGAAGCCAATGTCTCCCGCGTGTCTGGGTATGTTTTCTCCTGATACCGTGACAGGATACCCCCTCCCTTGACACCTTTTAATGTTTTCGAATATCCCATGCTATTACATCATCGTTAGTTTTCTTCGGAAGCTAATGTTTTAACATATACGGTATATGTAATACAAATTAAATAAATTTAAGACACACCCGTCCCATTGGGCCTATATATCACTGCAAATACATTTACAACCTTTATCATACACTTGTTACGCATTGTGTTGTTTTTATTTGTTCTTATACATACTGATTGACTGTAAATATAAGCTTCAAAAACATATTTAGAGGTTTCCGCGGAAAATTTGACATTAGAAGACCAATATAGTCTAAAGTTGACATTATAGTACTAGTGTTGGATTATATCCGAAATCATTAAAAATGTCCTTCCAAAATAAGAATACTTTGTACAATTCAACAAAAAAACGACTCCTGTCTTCTATTTACAACTTTCTATTTAGAGGTTCCCACCTATTTGACGCCAGATTTTTACTAAATTAGAAATAATTAAACATAAGTAGACATAATTAAAAAACAATTTGAAATCAAAGAACTTCAAATATTCCTTTATTTCTAATTATGAATTCTTGCAAAAATGAGGTCACGGCGCTCAGTCAGACTTTGTGTTACATGTGAACAATAAAGCATAATATGGTGAAACTTATATCTTCATAAATAGGGCTTAAAACCAATTAATATCGAAAAAATTGTCATGATATCTACCAAATATCGACAGGATATACAGATTTGTTAAACAGATATCATTAACCTAACACCTACATGTACAGGCCCTGTTAAAATTGACTAAAGACCTTGATGTTGTCGGACGTCACGGTGCAACGAAAAGGGGTACCCGTACTAAACAGAGAACTCTGGCGATTTTTTATTATCTACAGTATTTAGAACACATTAATGCATTTAATATGATGAAAAAAGTTGTATTTTAGTAGAAATATATATTTAAAATGTTTGATTTTAAGTAAATATTAATGATTTCACGCAAACATCGAGTTGGGGGAGACTATATTATTCAAAGGATCTCGATCCCGGGCAGTTTACAAGTCCATTTTTATACTCTTTTTTCAGGTCTTTAAGTTTATAAATTCTTTCAACATTTAATCTAATTCTTAAAAATAGATTTTATTTAAGGTTAATTATATTTTTTAATTTGTAGCGTTAGTGTCTTTATTCTCCGTTTGTGATTTGCTATGCTTTTAATTATGGTACTGACTTTTTGCTTGTCGTAAACTTCAAATCTTGATAGTTTTACCTGTAATAAAACAACTCTTCTTCATGAATATGCATTTATAAATGGACAATCGAAAGAATATCCACTATGGCACAATTCAATGGTATCATTTATTTAAGTTTATGCCTATAAACCATGTGGTTTTGAACTACAAAGGTAAACTAAAGTTTTAAGCACTAATTGATAATCAGTGTTAGTTTCTTCGTAATTATTTGCATTTCCAAAATTTGAAGTGTGTGTTTGTGGTTTTATATTTATATTTTAAAATTCACAATAAACATGAGTGCAACATCTAATTATGTACACCACAGTATTTTCAACAAATGCAAGTTCAATGTCTACACAACACACGTGAAAGTCTACACTGAAATTTCTTCATCCCGGGTACTTTCCCCGTTCCTTTGGTGTTAAGATGAACTTTATCCGCATCGTAATGTTCTGGGAAATGAATGTCACTAAATGTCACAAAGAATCGTCCGTATTTCTTTCTTAGTTGTTTGTTGATAACTTTTCTTTTCTTGTCAAATATTTCTTTTGTCAGTCCTGGAGTTTTTGAAAATTGTCCTCTTGTAATGATTTCGCTGATATAGACGTTCTTAGCACCATTTTCAGAAAGAATAGTCACTACATTAACGATATCCTCGAAAGTCTGTCGTGGACTGGAATTCACATTGAAGTCGTTTCCACCTAGGCACACAAACACTGTTTCTGGATGAAAGTCCATCAATTCACACAAAACCCTCTGATTTACACTATCTGCTCTCATTCCTCCAACACCATAAAAACGACATTCGCCAGGTATACCCAAAAAACCATCACAAAATCTACCAAGTCTTTTAACGTAGCTATCTCCAAGTAGCGCTGTCTTTGACATACTTATGCTTTGTGTAGAAGTATTGCAAGATAACGCTTTTTAAATAAGGAAATTGTGAACAATTACATCGTATTTATACGTCATCTAAAATATTTGACATATACTCATTCATTTAATTAAGTGAACATTTGTCAAATTATAGAAAAAGAGCCATAATCTTCTATGATCTGTAGCTTCAGTTAATTATTTCGCGAACAATTATAAATAATTGTATGGAATTATAACATCAAAGTAAGATTGACTTAGTGTTATTAGTGTATCTTGATCATTAAATATTTCATTAGATGAAGTTATTACTCTTTTAATTTTTCTACCTTTTATCGTCTAAACACATTTATCAATTAGGTGGTGAGAATGTAATTACACTTATATTCCGCATTGTCCCATGTGTACGTGTAACATTTTAAAACGGTGTAATTCTCTGAGAAATACTTATATGCTCTGCCTTTAAAATATCAGATTTTTTGCGTGTCAAAACCTCCAAATAGTGTCATTTTTAGAACTTCAATGCCTTTTCGGCGTAATTGTACATAATATGCACATGTCACTATAATAAATAATTTACTTACTTTTAGATCTAAGGTTTTTAAGTTGTGGGTTCGATACTACCAACACTTTAGAATTTTTTTTTCTTTTCTTATCTTTTGTTAAAATATTCAAAACTGAATATAGTTAGAAATCGTGCTTTTGTAAACTTGCAATATAACATCATATAGTATATTTGGTTGGGAAAAATTGATTTGAAATTCTTTTTTACGAAATACTAGTTTTATATCCTACATGTACATATTATATGCATACCCAAAAGTAAAATTTGTTTCATGCAATTTTTTATGAAAGCATTATATATGTCGGTGGTTAATTACAAATCCACTTATCTGTAATAAGGTGTGAAAATCACCTATCATTTTCAAACACAGTTGTGTATACCCCACTTACAAATGGTTTCCAGCGTTTACCTGAGTCTCCGTTGCCTTAGTGAAATCTGGCGGGATATTGGTGCTTTGTTTGTATAGATCTGGTTTCAATTGTCTGTGTATATCTGATTATAGGTCTATTTTGTTTGTTTAACTCGATAAAAAACCCAGCAACTAACACAGAATACACAAGATATACACAACATTAAACACGTATGATACATATATACATGTACATCATGTGCACATGTGCAAATATTGATCTAATTACGTTAGGAATGTGACAAGGTGTATAACGCCACTCTGAGCCAAACCTCATATAAATTATATAAGGGGTATGAAGGTGAGGTTAATCACTTAAAAATGTTTTCTTTATTCAAATAGGTAACATCAAAGCAACACGCGCTGTCCTGTGACGGATGCGATGGTTGGCAGCATAGGCTTTGTGATACAGGTAAATTTGATTAAAGGTGCAAAAAAATGTGTATTTCATAAGTAAGGCTATTATCAAGATTGCCGATGAGGTGTTCGACATAATAAAACTAATGTAAAAATTTATTTATCAAACAATATTTTATTATGTAACGATTTTACATAGTACGGATTGGGCAGCAGGCAACCTGCCATTTTAGTACTCTCCTTAATACAGTCAATTTGACGAACATTGATGAGTGAATGAGGTGATGGGTTTATAAATGTGGAAATGAATGTGTTCATGTATATGCTAAACAACAAGTTAATTTATCATCATATGACAAAAGTCAAGCTTATTATTTATTATCAAATTATCCTTTGTCTTGTATACAAATATATCAATAATACATGTACATCACTCTGTAAACTGGTAAATTATGCTGCATACTAGATGTAGGAATATGTGAGAAAATGTACACAATGTACAGATAGACAAGTTTCTACCGTCTGATGAAAAAGATAGATAGATAGATAGATAGATAGATAGATATTGATTGCTCCTATAGCAAAATTACACTGTCATTTTAATTACAGGTGTGACTTTAGACCAGTATCGCAAACTCTCCCACCAGCTAATAGAGTTGCAGTGGTACTGCCAAAAATGTGTTCTTGTACCCAACACTCCAGAAAAACCAACTAGCAACAATGAACAGGACCCGTGCACACTGGTGGTACCACCGTCTCCTGAGTCCCTTTCATCTTCGCCAACATCACCGCCAGTCTCTCCAATCCAACTTTCACCAACTAGCAACAATGAACAGGACTCGTGCACACTGGTCGTACCACAGTCTCCTGAGTCCCTTTCATCTTCACCAACATCACCGCTTAACCCAGGAAACCGTCTCCCATCACCGCCAGTCTCTCCAATCCAACTTTCACCAAATGTTTCACCTGCTGTTCCGACCTTGTTGCCGCCAGTGTTCCGACCAAAACCCGCGCCTCGAACACTCCCACAACCAGTTTATCCAACAGGAAGATTCACATTCCAACTTTCACCAAATAGTTCACCTCCCGTTCCGGCCTTGTCACCATTAATGTCCCGACAAAAACCCGCCTCCCAGCCAGTGCCACAAAAACGCCGTCCCGCCTACACAGCTGCTTCACCGCCCGTTCCTGCCTTGTCACCATCTGTGCCTCGCCGATTAACCCAGGAAACCGTCTCCCAGCCAGTGCCACAAAAACGCCGTCCCGCCTACACAGCTGCTTCACCGCCCGTTCCTGCCTTGTCACCATCTGTGCCTCGCCGATTAACCCAGGAAACCGTCTCCCAGCCAGTGCCACAAAAACGCCGTCCCGCCTACACAGCTGCTTCACCGCCCGTTCCTGCCTTGTCACCATCTGTGCCTCGCCGATTAACCCAGGAAACCGTCTCCCAGCCAGTGCCACAAAAACTCCGTCACGCCTACACAGATGCTTCACCGCCCGTTCCTGCCTTGTCACCATCTGTGCCTCGCCGATTAACCCAGGAAACCGTCTCCCAGCCAGTGCCACAAAAACGCCGTCCCGCCTACACAGCTGCTTCACCGCCCGTTCCTGCCTTGTCACCATCTGTGCCTCGCCGATTAACCCAGGAAACCGTCTCCCCGCCAGTGCCACAAAAACGCCGTCCCGCCTACACAGCTGCTTCACCGCCCGTTCCTGCCTTGTCACCATCTGTGCCTCGCCGATTAACCCAGGAAACCGTCTCCCAGCCAGTGCCACAAAAACGCCGTCGTTTACTTACAGTGCCATCACCAGTCTCCCAACCAGTGCCCCTACAACGCGGTCCTTCCATTCCTGACGATCAAGTGACTTTTGAAGTTCTGGAAAAGGCCTCTCGGAGCAACAAGGACATGTTAGTTGACAACAGGGGCTATTCATACAACCTTAAAAGGAACGTGCCTAATGGTCGCGACTGGTAGTGTGCCGTTCGCCAGAAAGATTTATACTGCATGGCTACAGTAAGGGAAAGGGGAAACAAGTTCATCATGGGAAAACATCGTCATTGCCATGAAGGTGCACCTGGTGTCGCCATCGCCAAAAAAATAACGGCCACTGTAAAGGAACATTCCGTCCGCAATGTATTCGAAAGTGCCGGTACCATCGCAGAAAAGGCTCTTTATTCTATGGGTGATGCCAACCTGCCACCGCAAAGTAGGCCAAAGTTAACCAACCTTATAAGGATCGCGAACAGAACAAGGGAGAAGCTGCGACCAGAGGAGCCGAAATTTTGCGACTTCAACCTAGCCGAAGGATATTTGCCACAAGGGTTTCTGCAAGCCGATATTTCCTTCGATGAACAGCGCCACTTGGTATTCGCCAGTCAAGATCAACTCGACTTGCTAGCAGATGTCAACACATGGTATGTGGACGGTACCTTTAAAGTTGTCCGGCATCCGTTCGTCCAGTTATTTTCTATACACGGATTCCTTGGAAATCAGCAGAAACAAGTTCCACTCGCCTTTGTGCTAATGAGCCGGCGCTAGACTTCGGACTACGCAAAAGTATTTTCCACAATTTTGCAAAAATTACCTCGAAGAGCAGCTGTTCAAACAATCGTGGCGGACTTCGAAAAAGCAACCTGGGCAGCGTTGCGCGAAACAATTCCTGGGATAAACATCATTGGCTGCCACTTTCATTGGTCCCAGGCTGTATGGAGGAAAGTACAGGAAGTCGGATTGCAGGTGCCGTACAGCGAGGATATCAACATATACCGGACAGTCCGCAGCATCCTTGCTCTGCCGTTCCTGCCAATCGC